>NW_013665724.1:684273-689435 GCF_000517525.1 Limulus polyphemus | reverse complement strand
TACCTTAACCACCTGGCCATGCCGGGCCAGGAATTATTGTAGAACATGTAGAAATATCAAGACAATAAAGCATCCTAGGCCTGTGTTATTATTGACATACATGAAAAAATTTTGAAATAAATGTTACAAATGGTAAAAACAAAAACTAGGGCATGAAACAAAATTACAAGCATCTAACGTCATATTATTGCTGAATAATGAAAAGGGACACTAAAGTAATGAAATAATTTTCTTTGTGTAGTTATAAAGGAGTATTGTATGCATGTTTCAGTTTATTTGGCCTACATCGAAAAAACACAATGCACAAGGGCAACGCCCCCAGTGGCACAGCGGTACGTCAGTGGCCTTACAACGCTGGAAACTGGGTTTTGATACCCGTGGTGGGTTAGCTTTGTGCTTAATTACAACAAACCAAACAAACAAACACAACTGCAAGGACCAGTAGCAGCGCCATCGCGTGGTTTAAAACTAATCTAACAACGGCAATACTTGACTATCAGGTAATATTGATAGGACGTAACATCGTTCAGTAATAAAAATATTCAAAATACATTTAGAAAACTTTACAGCCAGATTGTTATTGGTGGGTCATCTCCCTGCCTATAATATCGGTTCCAACACTTGATATTTGATGCTAGGTTTATACGGTTTTTGGCATACAACGAGGCACAAGAATCACCCTTCCCATTGTCTCATTACTTTATGTGACCCCCCCCCCCCCCAAACGTTTTATGATGATCAGTTTAAGTTATGAACATTATATTAGACTAAATAACCTTATAATAGCTCTGGTATATGACAAAGTACGCTTTAACAAGTTTCCAAATACTTAACCCTTTTCAGATGTAAAAAGATAAACTTATCCTTCAAAACGGTGAATTGCATTTGGTTTTTTCCACTGGAAAGATCGTCGAAAGTGGCGTTAATAACAAATCCGGTCCCTGCTTTTTATTTCGGGTACGTAGATTGTTCAATCGAGTTACTTATGACAATAAGAGGTATTAAGTCATGTATCAGCTTGCAACTATGTCGTCTACTACGTTCTGAGTACCAATGTTCAAAAATGGGTGGGCACGATCGAAAATTTAAAAAATATATGGGTTATTGCCATAAAAAAAGATGTAATGTCCGGCAAGGAAAAATGGAAAATAGGGGACGATAAAATCCAGAATATTGTGTCATGCACATCTCACGCCACAGTATAACGAAGAAGTAAGTGTCCACGATATGATTTGTCTTCCCTTTGATTTCATTTCATAATCATTTTTTGAGTACAGTCCTTAAAAGAAGGCAGGTCAGTTATTAATTCCCACAAAACGGTAAACCTATGTCCGTGGTGTTTATAATATTTTAGTTTTAAAAGATATGTTCATCATCAGACTTCTGTGAAAGATGGATGTTTCTTTCAGTCTCTTCGAAATTTGGAGTAAATTAACGCTTTGATAAAAGTGTGTTAAAATATTAGAACGATTTTTGATAAAATGCCATTGGAAATGACTCCGATTATACGAAATGACATTTTGCTGATATTTATCATGCTTTACTGGTGTTGAATTAGTGTCTTTTTTTCTTTTTGAATTTCGCGCAAAGCTACACGAGGGCTATCTGCGCTAGCCGTGCCTAATTTAGCAGTGTAAGACTAGAGGGAAGGCAGCTAGTCATCATCACCCACCGCCAACTCTTGGGCTACTGTTTTACGAACGGGATTGACCGTCACATTATAACGCCCCACGGCTGAAAGGGCGAGCATGTTTGGTGTAACAGAGATTCGAACCCGCGACCCTCAGATTGCGAGTCGAGCGCCTTAACCACCTGGCCATGCCGGGCCTACAGTGTGTGAAGTTTCATAAAAATACCATTGTTGACAAAATGAAAATGATATTACCTCGTAAAAAGGAATACTACAAAATTAATAATTTTAACAATAATAGTATCCGAAGTATTGCTTGTTTGAAGTTAAGCACAAAGCAACACGATGGGCTCTCTGTACTCTGCCCACCATGGGTATCGAAATCTGGTTTCTAGCATTGTAAGTTCGCAGACATACCGCCATGCCACTAGGGGGCGTATTCGAAGTAGGCCAGCTGTCAAAAAGAAAGTAAACAGTAGATCCTTTATTTGTATAGCCTGCTTACATTTAGATTATTATGAATGAATTATATTTTAATTTCTTGCTAATGAAATATTAAAATTTAGAATCCTCACAAGTTCCATTTGTGACTTAAACACTGACCCTGTAGAACAAATTTTCAAAATTTTTCCATGCGATATTTGAGTGTGCAAAATCTGTAGGAGGAAGATATAAACAAGGGACCGGATCGATCTATGAAGTTACCCTACGAGAAATCGAGTTTTAAATGCTATTTTATAGTATTTATATATTTTTTACTTATTTTCGCAAGGCCTGGCATGACCTGGAAGTTAGAATTATGATGATCACAGGAGTGGTCGAAACATTATTATAAAGTAAAAAAAATCCACTCGAAAACTGTATCTATAGACTTTAATCTAAAGTATACATTATATATTTTTTCTCCTTACAATAAACTTTATTTTTGTTGAGCCAGCCAATAAAAACCAATATTGTTTTAGTACACTGTCAATATTCAGCTTTGTTCATGTGAGAAACAGCGAGTAACGAATAGGTTATTAAATATATTGTTTTAGTACACTGTCAATATTCAGCTTTGTTCACGTGAAAAACAGCGAGTAACGAATAGATTATTAAATATATTGTTTTAGTACACTGTCAATATTCAGCTTTGTTCACGTGAACAACAGCGAGTAACGAATAGGTTATTAAATATATTGTTTTAGTACACTGTCAATATTCAGCTTTGTTCACGTGAAAAACAGCGAGTAACGAATAGGTTATTAAGTGTATTGTTGAACAAGTAAGAGAGATACATCGTAAATAAGCTAGCTACAGAAATTAAAAGATTTAAAAAATTATAAGTAGTAAAACTACATAATGTACGTACGAAATAGTTAATAAAGAAATACGAGAGTTGGAAAATGTATACTTTAATTTATTTGAATGGAATATTTTTAGAAGGTAATTACGTAGACATAAATATAAATATTTTATTCTGGTGTTTTTTATTGATTTCTCGTTACTTATTACTTTAAGTTAATTATTCTAAATTTGAATTGACTATACTTATATTTACTTTTCAGTGCCATTTTTGTCTTCGAACAACTAAACACGTGTTGACCCCAATGGGTCAGCGGTAAGTTTACGGATTTACAATGCTAAAATCCGGGATTCGATTCTCTGTGGTGGACCGAGCGCAGAGAGCCTATTGTGTAACTTTACACTAAAACAAACAATAAACACATTTTATTCTGATATGATAATGTCGTTCTCATACCACATTATAAATCTCAGTATTATATAGAACGTTTTTCGCAGTTTACTTTTAAAACCTTTCCTGAAAACGAGCTTAAGTTAGATATGTTTAATTTATATATATATATTATCTCTGAATGATAATTAATAAATTTACAAATACGTTACCTAAATAAAACCGCTCTTGGTTGTAGCAAAGCATCAGGGCATCCAAAGTTGAACGGAAACTTTCCAGTTCCATCAACATTCTATATTCAATACCCCCAGTAAAAGTATAGACATACACGTGGAAAGCCTTTGGTAATCTTTTAAAAGACAGCGAATTCTGTAATTGAAATTAGACATTTTCTTTACAGGTTCAAATTCTGGAAATGTCTGTGTAGTAACTGTTAGAGCGCTATAAATTTTAAACCGAAACAAGTTGACTTTTATATGTATTATAATGTATACATAATAATGTAAACTCCACAAAACTCTTACACGTGGAAATTCTTTCATTATAATTTTTTTTTCAAGCCACAGAGACATAGGAATGTCACTTAAGAACATCAAATATTTTTTTCAATGCACAAGTTTTTTTAATAAATAAAAAATAAGATGTATCACTAATCCTTTGGAAAAATATGGTTATTGTTACCTCTTCAGAATGTTAAGTCGTAAAATTCTTACTATTAAAGATTTTTTTGCTTTGTTCAACATAAAAGCTACTAAGTTTTCATGCGTTATTAAGGCTCTTTGACCATGCTGTAATATTACACAGATAAGGGTTCTTGTGCTAGTTTGTTATTAATTGAATACTTTATCACATAGAAGAAACGGGTTTTATTTGCTCTACACACTATGACCTGAAACTACCTAGACTAAAATTAACAAAGACCTTTTGAAATACGAGATATATTTTTACTTGATCATATCTTGGTTATTTTGTTTTACTTAAATATATTACTTCAATGTATTATGACCACACCTGACAAGCAAGTGTAGTAATAAATACATTGATATCACCAAAGTTCTTTACGCTTTAAATTAACACAGAGTTTAATAAGGAAAGTTAAATTTAGAGCCAGTGATTAACTTAGCCAAACAATGTTATTTGATTATATCAGTATTTTACGTGACATTTTGTCATTGTCCGCGCAATGATATTTGTAAAAGAATATCACACACACATATATATAGATATATATATCATTTTTTACTGAAGTAAATAAGAAGCATATGCTTCAATCTTGACCCATTAAAATCACAGAGGATTTTTATCGTTATAAACGTATTCTTACGTTAGTTGGTGCCGGAGGAATTCCTAGATAGGGCGGTATGTACATATTCACCATTATCGACATCTTGCACCAGGGATAACGTGTTTTAATCGAAGAAACATGATAAATTTGTGCCAGAAGCGGTGCAACGGGATAGAATTTTCTTCCTCTTTCATTTTCTCCTATTAAAACAGAACATTGAATAGAAACTTTTATGGCAATATTAACGTTCGGTTATTGAACAAAGAAAAACATCTACCTTATTCACGGTTACTTCTTTGTTAGTCGAATATGTCTAATTGTCCATTAATCTTGACTTAATCTTTATATTTGCTTTTCGAATTTAATATCATTAGAAAAACTTACGTTGATTGTAAGTTCCAAACCCATTAAAACAAGAGTTTTTATAGCGTTTAATTATATTGTACCTCAACGATCTTATGTGATACATTCACCTATACCTAATGATACTGGTGTACTTTGGTGACAGATTTTCTTGTAGGCAGATTTTGTTAAACCGCCGATTTAACGACTTCACAACTCTTCAAATTCAC
>NW_013665724.1:680994-683456 GCF_000517525.1 Limulus polyphemus | reverse complement strand
GTATTCCTATAATACCTTAACCAACAATAAATAGTGCAGTCATATGTTGCTATAATACCTTAACCAACAATAAATAGTGCAGTCATATGTTCCTATAATACCTTAACCAACAATAAATAGTGCAGTCATATGTTCCTATAATACCTTAACCAACAATAAATAGTGCAGTAATATGTTCCTACAATACCTTAACCAACAATAAATGTGCAGTCATGTATTCCTATAATACCTTAACCAACAATAAATAGTGCAGTAATATGTTCCTACAATACCTTATCTAATGTTTATAGCACATACATTTTCTTCCAGTATCTTTCATTAATGTCTTCAAACGTGTTACCTTTTCGATATTTCTCAAGTGATTCATTTGCTGCATTCAAAGTTCCAATAACGTCACATGAATTCTGAGAAGGTGTTGACAAAAAATTTGCATCACTGTACAGCCTTTCTTGAATGAAGTTACTGAAGTCATTCACCACACGAAATTCGGGACAATCCTTACCTACAAATAATATTCAAGTGATTTATAAATGATGGTATTTTTCAAAAACTATAATTGTTTAAAATAAAACAATGTTACCTTCTCACTAGTTAGTTTATACGGTGTTATCAGTGTATTTCATTTTAAAATGCTCCGGGTTTCGATACTTGTGGGCACAACACAGATAGTTGTTTTTAAAGCTCTGCGCTTAACAACAAACAACGATTTCAAATAGGCAAATTACTCGTTAAAATTCGGGGAACAGATAGAGTTCTTGTTACGTTAAGTGTACAATACAGATTTTTTTAAAAAAAGATGGTAGTAAAGTATTGTAATTTCAAAAATATTACTCATTTGAAAAGAGTAACAGTTATTTAAAAAACAATCAGCTTATAGTTGTTGTTTGTTTTTGCACAAGTGTCTTCTGTTAGGTTAGTATATTCGTGTGATACATTTTCAGGAAAGAGAAAGGAATTTTAGAATCACAAGGAAAGTTAATGGATTTTTTTTCACTTGTTATAAACATTTTAGAACGACAAATCTATATTGAACTTGACGTAACATTATTTTTTTCGGTCATTATTCTAAATTTTCAAAAGTAAACTATTATATTCACTCTCTTAACAAATAATAATTTGTGTTTCATTGACCGAAGCATAAAATAGAAATGAAAAAAAAAAATTCTAGTTTTATTTATATTAACAATTAAACAACAACAAGAACAAAAAATGAACCTCATGATTAATTAAAACGTAAAAATGTTTTTGATTTTTACCTTCACATAAAACTTCGTTAACCACCTTTCGCTCCTGAGAAGCAGTTAGAAAGAACGTCCGTGGATGCATAGGTTGTTCCCTTGGGCTTAAAAGATAGTAAGTATGTCATTATGAATGGTAGTAATTTTAAAGTGTTATTCTCGCTCAGAACAGTGTAATGATGAATAAATAAATTGATATATTGAACTAAAACTGAGAAAATATCTGCGAAACGTCAACGTATAATGCTTACACTGCATGATAAAGTTGTGTAAGTTATATATCGGTTGTTACTTTCAAAAATGGTGCCATTTGAACGATTTTAACTTGCAAAGGTTGTCTAATTTTATAAGCTATTGGATTCAGACTCTTTTCTTCAACAAAGAAATCTCTCTAAAATTTAAAAGATATCTATATAATAATATTTTAAACATGCCTTTTTTTCAAACGTTAATAAAATCGCCAATAAAAATAAAAATATAGTAGTTTCAAGGTTATACTGATTCTACTTGTACATTTGTCTCTAAAACACTAATATTATTATCATCTAGTTTTTAATTTATCAGGTAAAAAATCAATAAAAATATACTTAAATCTTAATGATAATGTTTATTTTACTTCGAAATAAGCAGAACCTTTAAGATATGCATCTCCCAAAGACTTTTTAATAATGTTCACACACTTTTTTCAATTAACGTAAACGGTAGTATTATCAATCTAGATTTTTTCATCATATTGGTTTTCGATATTCGTTGAAAGCTACACAAGGGCTAACTGTGCTAGCCGTTCCTAATCTGAAACTTATAAACCAGAAGGAAGGTAACTAGTCAACGGCATCAACCGCCAACTGTTGGACTACTCTAATCAACTATTGGCTGTCATTCTTATAACGTTCCCAAGGTACAAAGCGCGATGGGTTTTTTTCCCGCAACAGGACATAAACTACGGACTTTCTGATTCACAGTACGGCATGCTAACCGCCAGGAGACGCCAGATCCATTTCGCCATAAGCATGACAAAACATTCCGAGGAATATTAGAGATGTTGCGTCATCGAGTCACATGACTACTGTGACGCAACGTTTCTAGAATTATCATGTACTTAGGCGAATGCTCTAGTGTTTGCTAGATGGGGTAGGCGGATATATATAAGAGGGGAAAACGTGACGCGGGAGATTATTGTAATGTGTGGGTAGATAGTGAGTAACTGAACTGCAGTCGGAAGTA
>NW_013665724.1:673947-680196 GCF_000517525.1 Limulus polyphemus | reverse complement strand
TTAAGTTATTGTTATTGTTATTGGTTTATTGTGTGTGGTTATTGTTCGGGACGAACAATACTAAGGAGGGGGCAGTCTTGCGTCATCGAGTCACATGACTACTGTGACGCAACGTTTCTAGAACTATCATGTACTTTGGCGAATGCTCTAGTGTTTGCTAGATGGGGTAGGCGGATATATATAATAGGGGAAAACGTGACGCGGGAGATTATTGTAATGTGTGGGTAGATAGTGAGTAACTGAACTGCAGTCGGAAGTATTGTTGACGTTCGTTGATTAGCGTTTGTTTTAACGCGATTGTTGAAGTTGTGTGTATCTGTAAAGTTATATTCGGAAAGAATAAATCAGTTTTATTAAGAAAGGACTTGTGTCGCTTAAGTTTCGTAGGAACGAAGTTACGGAAAATCAATTAACGAAACAGAGACGTAACAGAGATATAGTTAACTTAAAAGTATTGAAGAAAAAATCAAACTTACTATAACAATTAAAAAGTATAAATATTGATAAAATAATACATCATTAACTTAATATAAGAAAGTGAAGGACATTATTTTTCACGCTCTCTTTCGGAAACTTGTGTATTCAAACCTAAGTATAACACTCCCTTATATATATATATATACCAGTCATAACATAAAACTATAGAAAATGACTTTAAATGACATTAAAATGCTGACTTGATCTCTTACCTCTCATAAAGAAGATTGTACTGTGATAATGCAGCACTTACGTGGTCAAAAATTAATATCAAGGACAGTACTGTCAATGCGATATGTAGATCGGTTCGATTATTTTTCATGGCAAGCTTAGATTTTCGAAGCTGTTTCCTCGTTGTACTCTGCAACACTTAAGTAAGAATGAAACTATGTGGTTAATGAACGTTGAATGTTTAGGTAAATATTTCATAAGTTTGTTCGTGCGCATACAACACTGAGCAGAGATATGGGAATATCCATTCACCCCTTCACATCCGGAGGAAAGAAACGCACCCAACTGTTCTTGCTTCACTATTAACTGAATGGAAGTTATGAGAATTGTAGAACACACCGCTATCAGTGATGACGCAGGATCACGTAAAAACAAGCGTAAATGTACAAACACGTGATTGCCCAAGCATCAAACAATACAACCGGATGCAAGATACTTTTGTAACCTAAGTACAAAGAAATCGTTACGGAATTGAATTCTGTTTGGAAAACACTCGCTCAAAATTGCATCCAAACTTTACAACCAATTTTATCTGAAAATACTGATAAGGGATTGTTTTATCAACCGGAGTAGAGAAATTAAAAACACACCTCTATTATTGTTTCACTATTTGAGAAGCGTTAAGTGTTGTTTTAACTTAAAAAAAGACATTATTTTACTGGGGCCTTAACGCTTTTCTCTAATAAATATGTCCACTGTTGGGTCGACGGTAAGTTTACAGATTTATAACGCAAAAAAATCCTTGCGGCTTTGATTTAATTCCCCACCGTAGACACAGCAGATAGTTCAATGTGGTTTAGCACTACAACAAACAAACAAAGATTGTCTATTTGTCCCCCGGCGGGACAACGGTAAGTCTATGAACTTACAATGCTAAGATCCAGGGTTCAATTTGTCGCAGAGGATACAGCAGAAGGCATGATTTGACTTTGCTCTCAAACTAACAAAAAAAACTAATTTGACAAATAAGAGAGTGTGAAAGTTCATGCCTTAAAAGTGTATCAGCCTTGAAAAACAAGTAAATTTAGATTCTTTACAGCTGAAAATTATTGTTCATTTGGTTGAGATCCAGAAGTCGTGTGTGGTGGAAGAGGACATCTATAGTCATCAATAAAAAAAAATATTCTATGTTCATCAATATTCATCGTTAAATGCTCCCCAGTGGCATAGCGGTATGTCTGCGGACTCAAAACGCTAGAATCTGGGTTTCGATACCCGTGGTGGGCAGAGTACGATAGCCTATTGTGTAGCTTTGTGCTTAATTCCAAACAAACAAACAAATCATCGTTAAAAATACATTAATCTGTACAACTGTACGTGTCGCATATTTGTTGCCCTCTAGCGGTATATTTTAATACGTAATAAATAAATAAAAAACGATGTCATTGTTAAACAATTTAATTTTTCAGTTAATAGAACATTATTTTTTAAAAATCAAGTGGCTTTTAGCTCTGCTGCTAACCGTTTTACAAAGAATGTTTAGAAATAAACGTGTTTGATAGAAAATCATTCGGTCGTGAAGCGAAATAGATGGCTAAAAGGTACATATCAGCAACGTTAACCTTCTGAGAAGTAACGTGTGTGTGGCGAAGGAATTTCTGAGATATCAGATTTTATTTTTGTATACTGATTAGAAATGTAAAGGACATTGGCATTTTTATTGTGCTGAATTTGGAGAGTCTCGGTTTCTTAAATTATCAAAGGGAAAAAAGCAAAATGTTAACGTAGTCGATTTATGTTTAAGAATAATTATAATGTACCAAGTGTAACAGACATTTACAACGATGAGGGGAATACTAGCACACCATCAAACCCGAGGGAGTAACGACGTCATCGAGAACAACATGCAGAGAGTTAACCGCTTGTTTCGATATTCGCAGAAAGCTGCACAAGAAACATTCGTCGCAAACTTAGAACTGATATACTACAGGCAAGGTAGCCAATGATCGACGACCTCAAAGTGTGGAGTGTGATTGTGCGAAAACGGGACTCAAACCAAGGGCATCAAGATTCACAGTTCCACATGCTTATAATTAGGCCACATACGGCACGTAAGTTCATTGATCAATAAGTTTATATTTGTAATTAAGCACAAAGCTACACAATGGGCTATCTGTGCTCTGCCCACCACGGGTATCGAAACCCGGATTCTAGCGTTGTAAGACCGTAGACATACTGCTGTCCACTAGGGGGCAGAAGTTTATGAACTGAGTCAGTACTCGAGTAATCAAAGTTAGAAAATTGTTTGAAGAAAGCAAGTAGAATAATACAATAAAATAGCAGATAGAATTAATGTTAATATTAATTAGGATGACATATAAGCCGTACGTAGTGTTCTGACTGCAAACAGAATCAGGATTAAACATGTAATAGTAAAACTTAGATCAAATATCGTAAGAAATAAATGTTAAGCAAGTTTACAAATTATAATTTCAGGAGTGTTGATATATAGACCCAAAATTTAAAGAATATGAAATATATTTAATTGAACAACTCACGCCTACAATATAACAACTATTGTACAAAAAGAACGAAATAGAAAATTAAACCTCATTAAATTTTGAATATATTTGGGTATAGGAAAGAAAACAATTTATGAGAAAATCAGAAATGTCTGAAATATGAAGACTAAGAGACAAAGAAGAGAGAAAAAGAAACATGGAACAAAAGAGAGGATGAATGTCAGCAAACGTTTAATGCAAATATTAATAAGACTTTAATTTTGGTCGGATGTAACAGAAGTGAATGCTTTAATGAGTATAAGAAAGTGAAACAAATAAAATTAATGCACATAAATATATGAAGTATTAAGAATGAATATTAATGAAGTGAATTGTTATTAAATATTTAGGTTAAAAGTACATATACTGATTTGATTGTGATAGGGCTAAAATTAGACGGTTTTAATTTAATAGACGTAATATATTTTACACTGTAGACAGTTCAATAGATCTGGAGAAGGAAACGCATATGTTAAAAATTTATAAAAGTAAAATATCTTGAAAACATAAAATGACAATTGCAGAAGACTAATACAGATATAAAATACTATGGTATGTTTATGATGGTTATATATAGATCTTGCACTTTTACAAAAGTAATATATTCCTAAAATATTATGATGTGTTTATGATGGTTATATACAGAATCTCGCAGTTTTACAAAACTAATATATACCTAAAATATTATGATGTATTTATGATGGTTATATACAGATCTCGCAGTTTTACAAAACTAATATATACCTAAAATATTATGATGTGTTTATGATGGTTATATACAGATCTCGCAGTTTGACAAAACTAATATATACCTAAAATATTATGGTGTGTTTATGCTGGTCATATACAGATCTGTCAGTTTTACACTGTCAGGTTTTATGAGAGCCCAGTTCTTTACAGTAGATGCCTATGGCTAGTTGGTGGTAAATTTCAACAATAAATGGACAGCACACAATCCACTTATTTTAAAATAATACATAATATATTCAAAATAAGTCAAACGTATGTACAAAAATTCGTTACACCAGTGGTTATCACAGTTGTATCAAGAGCTTTAAAGAACTATCTCTTTTTTCGTCAAAGTCCACACAGGCGGGTTCAATTACTTTAGACAAGACAAATTATTCTCCTTTATCTCTGTTATTACAATACAAGCTGTGTAGCACACTTTAGAAATCGCTCATTATAGCTAAACTCATACGCAGTCTAACTTCACTTTTTCACTTTTACTTTCACTAACTATTGCCCGATTCGGCCTAGAACTTTCTACAAACTATGAGACGTTGTGATGCAACAACTCTTACTTAAAGCAACGAGAAAACTTCAGAAGGTTCGAGTAACATGACGTCATTTCACAACAACTTATCTACACAACAAATGACTCGTACACAGTTATGTAAGCAAACCTGCGATAAATTATTGCTTCTAAAAAAATACTAAATTTAACACTCATGCTTTATAACTATCTAAACCATATCTTTCATATTAAATTTAAATGAAACAGTCGTGTATATATAACACATATTTTGAGTGTTCGTGGGAACTTGAATTAATAATAAATTATATTCATGTTGATAACATGTTTGTGATATAAATATTGATTTATTAGAATAAACAAATACTGTAACTGATTACTTTATTTGTTGAGTATGCTTGGATTTGTATCATATACAAATGAGTGAATTAAAGAGTTAACCAAACTTTTTGTTTTTAGATATGTGTATTTATAAGAAATACAAAATAAAATGTTCCACATACAGCAATTTTTAGTTTCACTGAGGTCTCTTTTCTGTTGCATTGAATGTAAGCATTATTAAAAAAATTAGGACATAAAATTTACATTTAAGTAACATCACACGAGAAGTTGATATACATTAAAATGTTAACACTGCTTAAGAAAGATTTATAGAAATATCTAATACTCATATGATAATTCGACTGAAGCTATAAAAATCTATTTAAAAAACATCAATTACAAATGAAATAAGGGATTTGATGAGATATAGAAATAAACTGTAAAAATACATGAGACATATTTCTATAATTAATATTATTAGCATAAAAACGCCGCCCTAAGGGCGGCTGTTTGTGCTAGTAATTACTAATCGTAGTATTCATACTTCATTGAAAAAATTTAGAAAAAGGGAACATTTAAAAAAAGGGGAGTTTTCTGGGAAGTACTGCACGGAAAACAATTTTCGGATTGTGCTCTTTAGTCATATGCAACCCATTGCATCAAAATGATTCAATGTACATCAACGAACTCCACGAAGCGAAAGGAAGATCTACTAGATATTAATTAAATGATATATATATCAATTCATGTGAATATGACTGAAAAATGTCATTTTTTTTCTGAAATGGTGGTGTCTATTTACTTGTGACCACGCTGTGTACGTGAGGGTTTGAATATATCTTTATTGATGTAATTTTTAAATGTAGTACTTAGAAATTGGAATTATGAAAAACTATTATTTTTTTAATAAACGATACCACTTTTAATATATAAAAATATTGCAGTTTACATCAGTAAAATTTCAGCCCAAGAGTGGGCGAAAATCCCACAATCTAAAATTGACGAGATGATTCTCACGATGCCCCAAAGGACCTTCAAAACTTGGAGTAGATCGCTCTTCGAAGTTGGTTTTTTTGGTTGTTTCTTGACTTGCCGGTCGAGTAAGGCTCAGAGGTTTTTGATGGGGTTTATGTCAAGAGATTGGCTCGGCCAGGGCAACTTCTGGATTCCATTTTCTTCCTGCCACTAATGGGTGTTTCTAGCAGTGTGACACGGTGCTCCATCTTCCTGGAACAACGTTGTGTTATTGTCCACGAAACCCGAGGAATATTTCGACGTATTTCGCAAAATTTATGTTGGCAACGCACTCCACTAAGCCACAGTTGGCTGCAATCTGTTGAGCCAAACCTCTTGGTGAGACATTATCCAGACCCATATCCTTCCACTGGCCGAAAATTGAGCGAATCTTGATTCGTCTGAGAACAATACGGTCTTCCCAAAGTCCAGAGGCTTGGTCATCATATC
>NW_013665724.1:661720-672947 GCF_000517525.1 Limulus polyphemus | reverse complement strand
GACGCTGACTTATTCCACCATCTGTTTGACCAACTATCCTTCCTCTAACAAAAATTTGACAATTCGAGAGAACCTTGAGTTCTAGACATGTTGTAGCCAAAGATAATTAGTGTGCGGACCATTTTCTTATATATAGTGCTCTGTGAACACAAATTAGTTAGCATAAATCAGTTAAATGACGAAAAATTAGGTATCTATTTACTTGTGACCACTCAGCGTAGAGTCTTAGTGAAGGTCGTGTTCTCGTTGTGAGGAGAGTACTTTTATTTAAAATTGTGTTCTATTATAAAAAATCTGTTATTGCACTTACCACAGTTATTTTTCTAATTGTCTGAATATTCAAAACCCAAAGTGTGAAATTTTTATGGGTTCTTTGTTTGTGGTGACATTCAATAGATGGCGCAAGAATTTTGGTTATATACATAGATGCTGGCACACGTTACGTCCATTATAGTAAGATGAAGATAATTTTAAGATATACAGATTACAGGATATACTGCGAACCAAAAATTAAAAATGAATTTCTAAGATGTAACATACAAAGTGGAATTGTATCAAAAGACTCTTTGATGAAATAGATAGAAATCTGAAAGTGTCAAGGTGCATTGATGGTATCCAGGAAGAAGAAATAAGTTTTTAGGAATTTGATAAATGATTTTAACAACAGTTTATAAATATCACAAAAGATATAACAAAAGAAAATATTAACGAAATTTAAATATGCTTACTCTAAAGAAAAATGTCAGTGTTATGTACGTATGTCCTATATGTAATTAAGAAGTTGAAAATATAATAATGCGCTTAAAAAGTGATGAAGTACAGAAGATAATAAAACATAAATAAATATTGTTTAGTAGTTTCAAAATTATATTATAGACCCATAACTTTTTTTTAAATGACATTTTTTCCACACGAATTAAAACAAGCAGTAATAATTCCAATATGTGTAATAGAAAAGGAGATGGAAATAATTACATGAATGATCAATTAATTTCTTAAAAATTCTTCAAAAACTGGTCAAAAATAGGTTGTCAAATTACTTAAAAACACATAAGAATTAGTTTAGGTTTAGAAATGGGTTAAATATTCAACAAGCTTTCTTTAGTTTTACTCACAATGTGTTCAATTCTTTAGAAAATGATAAAATAACATTAACTACTTTTATTTTGGGTTTAGAAGAAACTTATGTTACGTTCCACGTGAAATGTTAAAATGAAAAATGAAAATTTTAGGAATAAGAGGTAATGTACTACTGTTGTTTAAACACAAGTAATAAAAATAAATGTTTTAGTCATATAATTTTAATGAAGCACAAACTTTCTCTAGGTTTTGTTCTTGAAACTATATTATTTATAATTTATATAAATTATTTTTGTGAGTTAAAATTAAATAGTAAAATTAATACATTGCTATGATACAGCTGTGATCTTTAGTTCTCGTTCTGTAAAGTAAACAAAATAACAATAATTTTTTCTACGTTAAGAAATGAGTATCTATTAAAGGAGATACACTCGCTTACATATGCTTAAAATTGAGTGTATAGATTATATTAGATTGTAAATGTTTCGAAATAGTGAAAGTCAAACTGAACATTAGTCTTACAAACTTATAATAATTTAAGTTGAAAATCGGGCTGCGATGTTCGTGGTGGGGACAGCACAGTTAGCTCATTGTGTAGTTTTTTGCTTTACACCAACCAAACTTAATATTTTAAATAATATTTTAAATTATCAAAATACTTACATTTATTTTTCAAATATAATAATTTACGATTTTGTATGATATTTTTATTTTGTGATATGAAAACAATTGTGTAAGTCAATTAGATTATGCTACTTTCTGCCGTGAGGATGATAATCAGTTTTTGATCTTTTCAAATACCCCACATCGGGTGATATGAATAGTTCACGCATTCTACTCCTAGTATTTTTTGTGCTGTTCGTATAAGGGCATGAACACCGATCAGTGAATAGTATTAGAATAGTAATCATCTCAAGATGGCGTCGATCGAGAAGGCATTACAATATGTGGAGAGTTTATTTAGTACTTTGTTCAAAGAGAAACAATGAGAGGCTTTAACTTCTTTAGTTTCTGGTTGAGGCACATTGATGATATTTCCCGCAGTTTTGGAATACCATATGTATATTCATTTTTACCACATATATTTGACAAAGTGAATGAACGAAATGAGCACAGCTTTAATTGTATCACCTTTAGTTGCTCTGATTGAATATTAAGTTAGTTCTCGAAAAATATGAATATTTTCTTCTAATATTATTGGAGAGATGCAATTACACGAACAGGTTAGACAGGATGCTATCGATAAACAAGTGTTTTTTTTTCAACATTGAGCGACACCTTCTGGTGTTACATCCTGACAAAGAGTGGCAGTAAACTTCGATAAAATATGCAGGGAATTGTTATAGACGAGGCACATTGTGTCACACGATGGTTAGTTTCTAGCAGTAATTTCAATGAACGAAATAAGTATCATAACATCTTTATACGTACTTTGTTACCTCTTGAATACAATTCAATTTTGATTCAGTCTTGATATTTAGTATCAAGTTACATGTGCATTTTATTAAGGATGCTTTAAATTATACTCTTTCTTCGGTTATTTTAATCTCCTGATATAGGCCTTACTAACAGAAAACTGTTTTACTCTAAAATGATAAGTTGGTAAGTATATTAATTAATATTACGTTCTTGTTTGGCCAGTTATTTATCAGCCTTTACTTTAAGAGAAGAAATACATGTGAGTACAAAGTTAACGTTTTGTTCTTCTTACAATTAAAATTATGACCCTGGTTCCGTATTATTTATTTCCTTTCCTACATTATTTGCATAAAATAGAAAGAAAATAACATTTAATCCCAAGAGAAATTTTTAATACAATGCGCAATTATAAAGGTTTTAACTGGATCAGGCATGTGCAAATATCACTTTTACAATGCTTACTGTAAAAATAAATTATATATTTTCTCTCAATGATCTGGATATCCCAAAACCAGATTCCTTCTTGACTTAATTGGTTTCAGCTAATGTTTACTTGATCTGGTTATCACTCCCAGATCGTCATAAACAAGTCTCAAAGTGTTTAATGGCCTATCTATTCGCTGCCTTCCACAGATATCAAAACCCGATTTTTAGCATTATAAGCT
Source organism: Limulus polyphemus (assembly GCF_000517525.1). NCBI lineage: Eukaryota > Metazoa > Arthropoda > Merostomata > Xiphosura > Limulidae > Limulus > Limulus polyphemus. The sequence continues at coordinate 669,783 of NW_013665724.1, read as the reverse complement.
CTTAGAGTTACTGCTGAGCCACCGACTGGCCATTTTTTATTATTTAGTTGGTTAGCAAAGAACACAGAAATCAAGTTGTTATAAATTAACAGTGCTGAAAATTAACAAATCTAATGTGCAGTTTTACGCACGTTTGTTTTCTTTTTTTAAAGAAATTGTCTGGTAGATTTGTTACCCTAATAAAAATGTTTTAAGAATAATTATAAATTAATGAAAATTACTATAAAAATGAATTAGTTGATGTTTTCAACTTATTAGCAGGTTACATCATTTAAATTATTTATATTAATTTTGAAGGTACACATTCAGGAACAAGGTCAAAAGATCAATGTCAAAGTGAGATAGTCAATAGGGATTGATAACCTGGTTAACCCTGTCATAATCATTTTAAAAACATAAGAAAAAAAGTGCTGGAAATAGAAAATTATTCGTGGATTTTCATTCTATTTTTATTATGTGCAGAAAACTTAAGTAAAGTAAATGGCAGGAATGTTTGTTTAAACTGTAGTAAATTATCAACTAGTGTTTGGCAAAATGGATTATTCAGATATTAAATGTTAACATATGGACAATGTAACCGCAGTGGTGACACATGGTGACAGAGCAACTGTTCGGAAAACAAGAAGTTCAAGCTTAATGCAAAAAAAAGTATAATTTCATGCGCTCCTGTTCAGCAAGTTCTTTCTTTTCAGTGACTTATTTTGACAGAGCAGCACCATACAAATCCACCAGCTTGTTAAATGTAAATCCTCTGAAAAAAATTGCGAGATCGTCCAGAAACAGCGGAAAGCAACATTTTAAGCTGCAGCTCACGTACCATTGTTTAATTTTGGTTTAGTATGCTTTGGTTTTCTAAAATAGATCTGAAGCCTTCTGTTGTATATTGATGACAGTTTATCAAAAAACAATAGACTTTTGCCAGCACGTTCAATTGCATTCGGTGTTAGATTTCGTCTTTGATTCCCTAAAGCGTTTTTACTAATCATATTAAATCAATCTAATGCCAGCTCATCTAATACAGACTGTGACTACAAGTCTTGGAGATAATTGAGCCAATATATGTGTCTCGAGGTTTAATGTTAGCTGACAGTACTTTGTGTGTCCAAAAAAAGAAAAAGTCTTGCATAAAATACCGCCACATCATGATCAGCCTCTCGCCATCTTTTTTTTCACAGCATCCTTTCTATTCCAATCAAATAGCCTATCTCGAAGGAGACTACATGTGTAATTATATTTAGAATCACTTGATGTTGAATTGAATTTGTTCACTATCATATTTGGCATCATTTGTTGGATATTTCTTCTCTTTGTTAACTAAGAGGTCAATGTTTCTGTCTGCATTGTGCATCATCAATAGGAAGTACTTTGTAAATCCCGGAAAACCACAAATAATGTGCATTCAACTGTCATGATGACTAGCTGCCTTCCCTCTAGTCTTACACTGCAAAATTGGGAACGGCTTGCGCAGATAGCCCTTGTGTAGCTTTGCGCGAAACTCGAAACAAACCAAACCAAACATAAAGTTAATTCCCAATATATTCTCTTCTTCGTTTCTATTACTTATAAATCATGAGTTGTAGAGAAATTTGTTTCAGTGATGGTGACTTCCAAATTTCCTCTTGCTAAAACTCTATGTCCACTTGTTCTTCGCATCAACGCATCTTCTTTTTTCATCTCTGCAGGCAATTTCCCATCTTCCAATCAATTTCAACTGTAGAAGCAGTATCAATTAACATACTGCAAGGATTCCTATCAATCAACCCATTGACTAGCGGACTAAATTGACCCAAAAGTACACTACTTATTTAGTTTGGGACAAATTTGGTATTCTCATGCTTAATATATGTTCTCATTAGTCTATTATCAGGAACTGGTTCATCACAATGTTAGATGTAATGCCCATGTTCTGCACATGTATAGCAATTTTCTTCCCCTACCATCTCTGAGAGCAATTTCCGTTAATATATCCTTAAAAGTTACAATAGAAACACCTCCTATCGTGTCAGTTATATCTTTCACTCTGAGTGAACAATTGTCTAATGAATCATTTCAGCTCTTCTTGACCTTTGTCAGAAAGAGTTGATGTTTCTCTGTTATTTAACCTAATATATGTATACTTCCTGGATGATGAATTTAGTTGTTTATTTGCGGCTTTAGCTGAGTCAAGTTTTATCACTGACGGGACAATGCCCTTCTGTGCTTTTACCCTAATTTGCAAGTACTCATCCATTATAGTATCTTTGAATTGGTCACGTGCTAACAAATCCACTATTTCAAAGGAGGGATATTAATAAGTTAACTAGTTAAGCCTTTCTACATCTTTAATAAGATTGGCTAAAGTCTCGTCTTTCTTCCTCCTTACTTTGCTCATAAACTTTGTTTTAGAAACTTTCTTCTGGTTTGTCAATCTAAACTTGTTTGGTAATGCAACCAGCAATAGCTAATAGTTTCTAAGGCTCTCAGCTTGAAGAATGATTAATGTGGTTAAGACTGGTCCTTTTAAATGGGCAGAAAGTCGAAAGGCTTGCTATTCATTCTTCCAACTACTCATTTTGTAAACTATTTCAAACTGACTATGATAAGCTTCCTACTGTACCTTTTCATTGTGGTCTATTGGTTTCCAATTGTGTTATGTTATTGAACAGACCATCTAAATTCCAGAACTTGATTAAGTAGTGATGTAGCTGGAGTAGTCCAGGAAGGTCCTCCAATCATAGGTTGCATAATTGTGGTTGTAACAGGTGTAAACCAAATGGGCTCTTTTATTCCATATTTCACAGTTAATGGATTTTGAGGTTGGAATATTTTAGCAGTTGTGGATTGGGGTTTGGTTGGTTTTGTCCTTACCTTTGTCAGATCAGTTTCCAGATGTTTTATGCTGGCATAGAAGTTCTTTTGTAATTCCCTTTTCACTTCGTTGATGTCCTTTTGTACTTTTTCAAATTTGTTATTATAATATCTCTGTACTCTGTACTTCTTTAATTTTGATAATGTCTTAATTTTCTGTCTCTTCTAATTTTCTGTCTCTCCTTCTTCTTGATCACTCAATCTTCTTTTAATGCTGTGTCTCTTCCTGCCGTTTTATCATCTCTAGCAAATTTTTGATTCACTTCAAGAATGTGTCGTCATCTTGAATTTATTCTAGATTCTATTTTATTTTCACCAAAATAATCCTACTCCTGGCATAAGTGTTGTAATGGTTTCTATCGTTTGGTGGATTATTTGTGATTATTTGGTAAAAATAATGTCCAGTCCACTTAACAAAAAGGACATTATTTGTTTTATCACAAGTTCTAAAAACTCACTGAGCGATAGGACTATATCATAAATTAAATTAAGAAGCCATATGTTTATTCAATTTCCCATTGTTTCCACAGCATAGCACAATCTCAAAACTGGCTGGCTAGCAACAGCATTGTAGCAGACTCACTAACTAGCTGACTGACTAGCTTACTGATTAACCAACTCATTAACTCTCTGATGTTTTATATATATATATATATATATTATTATTATTATAGTACTTCTTCTCAAGTCTCTATCAAATTCAAGACGCAACATCAAATCCAGACACTCCGGAAATGTCTAGGCATCACACGTTATCACTACATCATACCAAAACTACCTCTAGCAAACAATACAAAACTCTAAATTAAAATATTAAACATAGTTCAAAACACTACATATATATATATATAGTCTTAGTTCTATTAGAGTTTGCTCTCTTGTTCATATTGTTCAGCAAACTGCAAAATCTTCTTTCATGCCGTATTAATGAGACTATTGTTGTCTTAGTTTTTATTAACTTCATTGAAAAACATCACATACAAACAAATAAAAAAGAAACAGTAAGCATGTTGGCCAGGTGGTTAGGGGGCGCTCGACTCACAACCTACGAGTCGCGGCTTCGAACCACCGTCACATCAAATATGCTCGCCCCTTTCAGCCGCGGGGACGTTATTATGTGACGGTCAATCCCACTATTCGTAGGAAACGAGTAGCCCAAGATTTGCCTTCCTCTAGTCTTTCACTGTTAAATTAGAGACGGCTAGTGCAAATAACCCTCATGTAGATTTGCGCGAAATTCAAACTAACTAAGCAAGTTTTTAAATATAATTTACAAATATATTATTAATTACCGACGCATATTTTTAAACATTCAATCTTAACTGCCTGTCTAGTGATTCCAGCTAGGCAAGAACGCGATGAAGGCGACACGACAAATTCCCTCGTGCTATCCGGATAGGTGTGTAAGATGTGCGTGTTGAGGGTTTTCTATCGTCATTCCATGGTCGACCGGCGTGTCTGGTCTGAAAGTAGTTCCTAAAATATATTCATTGTTTTCAAGATATGCACATCACTTAGTGGCAATACTTTAGAGATTCCATTAGCCCTTTAGGGATAGATTTTGGCTTCTTCTTTCCGTCGGCAATTTAAGCAAATAATCACTTAAAAATGTAAATTAGAGTCAGAAACCTGTATCAATAAGTTTTGTTAAATATACATCAACTCATCGGCTAACAACTGCATTTTGGCAATTGTTAGCCTAATCGGTATAATGTCGGCCTATTTTTTAGGATTTTCTTCCTCTAAATCCTGAACATCCGAAATTTTAAAATTATATTTAAAGAAAAAGAAACACAGTTTCATATCTCACGCTATGGGCCTGAAGATGTGCTTACAATTCTACATCTACAACAGACATTTGAAAACCAAAGCTTCATTAATGCAAGAGACAATTAATTTTGGTAAACGAGCGACTGACATTTTAATTGATTTATTTACCATGTATAGTTGAGTTTCAGCGTTTTAATCTGTTTAGCTTTGCAATATTCATCGTTCACATTTGTTTAACACAAGGAGACACGATAAGCTATTTAAGCGAGGAGATCGAACACGAGACTTTAACGCTATAAACTCTAAAAAATAGGGTGGTATGCATTGAGCCGGTGGGACAGTGATAAGTCTATGATCTTATAACGCTAAAATCTGGTGTTCGATTCCCCCGCGGTGAACAGAGCAGATAGTCCAATGTTTCTTTGTTCCAAAAAAAAACCGTGGATGCTTGCTTTACTGAAATATAATATTGCGTATAGGTCGTTGATTTTTACTTACGATAACTTTACATCAATCTGCCTTTCTGTGTGTTAGATTACGTATATCTTTTATCATTTAGTAAGGACATAGAGCAAAAATTATTATTTAACTTAAATTTAGAACTTAATGCACGTTGAAGCATTTTCCACTCGGGGTTACAAAACTAAACTTATGACGACACAAAAACCCTGTTGTCTTGTTTCTACTTGACCCAAAATGTATTTCGATTGCGAATGTCAACAGTTGTAACAATCTCTTGTTTAATTATTTTTGTCATTATTACTCTACTTGATGAAAATGAATTTATAAGCGTAGTTTCAATTATGTCTTTATGGCTCCAAGGTATTTTGTGTAATTAATATTTAGTTGGATGCATATATTATGCAAATACTATAATAAATTAATAGGGAACAAAACTGTAAAATGTTTATCCGAGCACAGTGTAATATAATCTTAAGTTTGTCTTATAAAATTACATTCATTGGTGTAGGAAAGAGGGAGTGCTTGGCTGGACATGCATATTTTACAATGAGAGATTGAAAATATAAGGAGCTGCTAAAGGCATCTTAATATAGCGGGAATTAGGGGCATGCCTTCCCAGAAAATAATTATAATGATATAATGTACAGTTACATGTAAGTCAAATGTGTAAAAGTATGGGTGCTACAGCATCCCCGGTTCCGACGCCTTTGACATTATTAGATGCATGTGAACCATTATTGTTGATATTTATATTTATCTCAGTTCATGTGTGAAAATATCCCTGATAGAGATTAAAGATGCTCATCAGCTTAAAGATTACACAAGTTCAAACATCTTTGATGATATTTACATAATTGATATCGTATTGTTTTATAAATTCAGTGATATTTCGTTATTCGTGTTGGTATTTCATGAAATACGATAACATAAATCAGAACAGGAGCACTTCTCTTGTATATAACTGGTTCACCCCTTTTCAGTCTCAAGTTGTGTGTAGACACGCGCTAGTACTACACGGCTATGCGCCGAGAAGAAATATCTCACTAGTGCTACAGCATGTCGAATATCCTGGCTGTATATTAAAGGTTGAGTGGGTAAAAACAGATCAGAACTATGGGCCAGTAATTTGGACTTTCTTCTAAATTGTGATACTTTTGCCATGGATAAACAGCGGAGAGGAAAGCTAATATAAACATTTTAATAAAGCGACTGTTCACGGGAGAAATACGATGTTTAAGTCGGATCCTTTTCGTTCTCGGCTGCTTTATGAAGAACAGGGTACTTCGGGTGCTCAGAAACGGAAAGATCCCTTTCGTTCTCGGCTGCTTTATGAAGCACAAGGTACTTCGGGTACTCACAAACTGAAGCTAGGCCCTTTCCGCCGGTTTTTCCCCAAGTCGACTAAACGCCAAGTATTGACTGGAGGTCCTCGATTTGACTCACACTGCCAGTTTTATCGACCTACTGAGTCAAAGCCAGTAGAAATTCTAGTGAAGATGCCAAATGGAAAATCAAAAATGGTAGGAATTACTTTTTTGCGTTATGTACTTTTTTAAAATTAAGCTCCAATTTTGTATATATAATATGTTCATGGCCCAGTTTCATATAAAAAGGCTAAGCTCATTTTTGTTAAGGGCAGAGATTAGCCGAAACCTGTTAATTATAACTCATTAAGTTTAAATAACTTTCAAGTCTTGTATTCCAATTTTTGAAGATCTAAGTACTTGAAAATAGATCTTCTGCCAAATACTAGAATCATCATTTAGCATGCTCGTGATTTCCTAATATATGTGTGTCTTAACTTGTGCCTCTTTTATGTTTATTAATGCCGTACTTTGTTAAAGGTTGTTGAAGTTCAAACACTTTATATATGCCTAACTTTTATTTCGGTACTATTTCGGGGGGAGGGGTAGAAGGGATGATTCCCAGTTCCGCATGTTTACTTTCTGCAATTCTTTCTTTTGGAATGAAAGAATGTTATTGTTATATTAAGATTTTTTAAAAAATATATCTACCAATGATAAATAAATAAAGCTTACAAGTTTTATATTTACGGTTTTTTTCCCCGTTAGTTTTAATACCGGGTGTCCAAAATGTCTGGAACCATATAGGTGATTTGCAGCATTTTTTAAATTTTATTTGCATGCCTCATTATGGTGCTGTCAAAGCATGAGGAGATCGAATTAATCCTGCTATTAATCTAAACTTGTTTCGAATTACAAGGGCAGCATGTGGAAACACATTCTGTAAAATTAGTTGAGGTTTGAGATTTCGGATACCCTGTATGTTACAAATTTTGTGATCCGATGGGTCAACGGTAAATTTACGGGATTCTATTCCCTCTGTGGACAGAGCGAAAATAGCCCATTATGTTGCTTTGCATTTAAAAGTACAATTCATATTTGTTAGATTATATATATTTATTTGAAGTTTGAATACTCGTATATTAGTCACCAAGTTGTCAGAAAGACCTGAAATTTTATATTTGAGTAACCTTAAGAATAAAACTATATAACCAAATTACAGAATTGAAAATACTTGCATATCGGGAAAACTGTCTTAAAAACTTGGAACAGTGTGTCATTTACAGGGAAGGGTGATCCAGTGGCACGTACCCCCCCCCGAAATTGTTTTGAATTTTCAAGTTCTCTGAGAAGCATTCTGGTGCATTTTTGATAAGGATTTAATAAAACATTTAACAACCTTTACATCCACTGATTCTTACGATTTTCTATTTGTTTAGTAAATAAAACCAAGACTTTTTTTTTATTTGCAAACCTTTATTTCAGTTACACATCATATATTTCTCTTCTAGTTCTAATAAAATTAAATGCATCGGTAAGAGTTCCATATGGCACCCCCACTCAATTTTAAAAAAAAATCATCAAAGTAATATTTATGTATTAATAAATCATATTAATAGTAAGATCTGATAATTTTAATACATTATTATACCATTTACTTCGTTAATTAGATGTACAATC
>NW_013665724.1:648297-660720 GCF_000517525.1 Limulus polyphemus | reverse complement strand
GAAAGTGGCCTTTCGAGGTGACATATCTTCAGCAGCGTCTTTTGTTCCATTGTTCACTTCATCCTAACTGAAATGTCCTGGACCATGATAACGCCAAAGCCTGTTGGCATGCACCACCTTTGGCTTACCTTGCCGACCACATTTTATCCGGAAAGTCACGTCTGTTGAAATTAAGTGTATCGCAAAGTTATATTCAGAAAGAATAAACCAGTTTTATTTGTCCTTTCTTTAAATTCGTTCCGACGAAACTTTAGCGACACAACGGAAAATCAATTAACGAACGGAGACGTAACAATATATTCAAAGAGATCTTTCTTAAATGTAATTCTTACCTGATGATCACTCGATACTATGCGTTGAAACGTTGCAATTATTAAAATCAGAATTTGTAAGAGTCGTTTTTATTGTATTTTTGAATTTATTTAGCCCATCAGTAGATCAACGGTAAGTCTCTGGGTTTATGACGCTACATTTCTGTTTCCGATAGCTGTGGTTGGCACAACACAAATAACTCAATGTGTAGCTTCGCGCTTAACAACAAATAAACGTTGAATATATACACACACACAAATATACGTTATCTGTTCTTTTTCATATTGCTGTTTGTAAAGTTAAGAAGTCAACCTGCTGTTTCTGTTGCCTTAATCAACATGAATACAAGCATTGATCAATAAAAATTAAAATCCACTTTCGTTGTGAATGTTTTTTTGGCAGTTGTGTCTAAAATAAAGTGAATCAGAATTATTCTATGATAAGTTTAAGAGGACGTGACGTTCCCTGAATACCGGCGTTTTGTGTAAACGTGATGTATTGCACGTTTGTTGTTTGATGTCAGTATTGCATCATTTGTTGGGGAATAATAATATTGTACTTTAAATCAGTGCAAGAAGAGTTTAAAGGAAGGTTTATTAAGTGAAAACGCATCTTGTCAAAAGTATTATTGCTGTGAAGCTTGTATTTCAGTTACTTATTATTATTATTAACGCTGTAACGAAGTTGAAGTTGCGAAACGTACACTGACGCGGTTGTAGTACATTGCCGGAAACATCAATCCTATCTTTGAAGGTCCAGAAAGTAATTGAAACTTGAGCTTAATATAAATTTTACAATGTGGCAGTTCCCACTACGCTTTAATATAGTTTTCTCCGTAGCTCTCTATTCTTTATACTTAATTGCAGACCCGACATCACTTGTAAGTGGTTTGGACAGGGCAGAATCGATATTACCTGCTGAAAAGTGCTTTTGCAAGGTAAATCTAAATTAGTATATTTAGTGCACATTCTTATTTAAGTTTTAGATTTAATTAAATATAAATTCAGTGTGTCAGTTTTGAGAACTAAAATATTAAGAATATAGTTATTGATATTAAATTTGTGTTGTTAAATTTCAAAAGAAATTTACCTTTGTGACTGTTTAACATCAGCTTGCTACTTATTGCTAGTAAAAGTTAGTTTTTAGAAGTTCTGTTAATTTTATTATATAGATAATTTTTGAAGGTAGGTCTAGTACTTATGATAGCAGTACTATATAATATGTATCACTAAAAGTAAAACTAAGAGTCAGTCAGAACAACTTACTATTACAGGGAAATTATCTAGATCTGAACATATAAATATGGGCATTTAAAAAAATGTGTTCATTATAATAATTGATAATAATTTCCTAAAGTTTGATGTTTTATTTTTCAGTTGCCTTAGTACTACTAAAATTGAGTGGGGGTGCCATATGGAACTCTTACCTTTATTAGAAGTTAATAATAATAAACCTAAAATAGCATTGTACATTGTATGTTCTTCAACCTATTGTTGAAGAGGTAAGAGTTCCATATGGCACCCCCACTCAATTTAAAAAAAAATTCATCAAAGTAATATTTATGTATTAATAAATCATATTAATAGTATGATCTGATAATTTTAATACATTATTAAACCACTTACTTCATTAATTAGATGTACAATCTTCTTGGGGATAAACTTTACAAATGTTTCGTATAAAGGCATCAAAAAGGCTAGTTTTATCAGAATATAATATTCTCCACATGTATTCACACAAATGCTTGTCAAAGCCATGCCCCAATTTTTCTAATATGCCCTTAAAATAAACCCTTTTCAGAATCTTTTTTATCCAGGCAATTCTACAATTTTTGGGTGGGGGTGCCATATGGAACTCTTTCCAATGCATCATTAAAGGGATAATTTTGAATATTGACATGCTCGTAGCGTATTCTAATCAACTTTGCGGTATGCGACGGCAAATTATTGTGACATGACTTAAATCTTTATTTATTGGATATTATTTTTAAATTTATCGTATTCAAACAACGTACATAATTGAAAGTCTATTGAAAAGAACCTATATTTGTTAGATATAAATTATCTATACCAAGACTATTGTTAGCAAATATATTGTTTCTTAGTCTGACAAAGGTATTGGAGACGTTATTTCGAAAGACGAGGTCCAGGATCACCAATAAATCTTTCACTTTTTGCGGTGTTTTTTTACGATTTGTAGCCGGAAGCGGTGGTCTTTGTAATTGGAAAAATAAATTACCAGAAGAAATATGTTAATAAATAACCATCTAGTTGAATCTAATTGGCTATATAAGTTGGAACTTTATGATCAATGATAAAAACAAATTATAAGATGAAAAGAACTTAAAAAAAAAAACGGAAATTTTGGAAGTTGTACAGTCTAAAACTTTTTAGAAATACTGAGTCAAATTTGTATTACTTTTTAAAAAAACAAATATTGATACTATTTAGAAACATTATCAGAAGTTTCGTACAATGTGAGAATTAAAAAAAAGGTGGAGATATCAGTGGGTCTGGCAGGGTTATAGTTCTCTTTCCAAAATTGTCATTCACAATTGTTCCGGAAATAAATTCCGATTTCAGTTTGGTTTTGAAATTGCTTTTTAATTCAGTCGTGGTCGAAATACCGTTTGACTTTGATACCAAGTTACTGATTGACATCGATACTTGTAAACAATGCATAAGGAAACAACAGAGGGAATAGAATACTTTATTACATGGTAAAGACAAAGGTGTTTTGGTTGTACTGAAACTAATTTAACATTTTTGCCCGTCAGGCCATCCATCTGTTAAAATTTTTCCTCGTCGTAATAGACGACTGTCCTTCCAAAAAAAACGGGTCGCTGGCCAAAATCCTGTTGGTTGGTTCTGTGGATAGAATATTAACCTCAGTAATCTGATTGGCCTGGAACTCTGTCTTCTTGCGTTCTAACAGTGAAAACAAGTGGATCAGGATAATTTAACTAAATCATTACGAAAAGTAAAAAACAACTAATAACCAATAAATAAAAGTAGAATACCTACTGATTATTTTTCTTTTTCTAATCACCAGGGGTCTCAAAATGGCCGAGAAGCCCAATCATTTAAAAGCTGAAGGACAAATACTGCAGACATTCATAAGCAACGAACGAATATGACATTTTACTCAAGAAAATTATTGAAGTAGTTCCTTACACTATTATAAAATCTCTAAATTCATTCGAGCGTGTACGGACACGCATCTGTTCTTTATTTTATTCTCCTACTAAGAGTTTTAGTCAGTTTCCCTGTTAAAATGAGCCAAGTTTGATTTTGTTGTAAAATAATTTGCTATGTATGAATTTCCGCTCTTTGAACTGCGTGTTGTTTGTCTGTTCGTGAAATTTTCACTTTGGTTGCTTCTCGTGCACTTATTTTTATGTTTCGTTACTTTCTATCCGCCTTATTTCTGCGGAATAACTAGAATCAGCACAGTCTGTTAGACAATAATTGTTCTGCTGGTGAAGGTAAACTTCTTATAACGTGACATCATCAAACGCTCACCATGCATTCCATTTTCAGGATGTAAGGGTTTCAAGGTCATGTTCAACTTAAAACGGTGAAAGTATAGGGTTCAACTATATTGAATTCAAGGTCTCAGTTGTGCTCGAGTTACTCGGTGGTCGTGTTAAAACCAGCCTTCAACCATAGACAACCTGATAACCAGGTTCTACAAAAGAAACTGGTTTCGAATTACATTGTAACGTTACTTATACTTAATATATTATATATTCATAATTTTGTGTTATATGCATATAATCTAGTTAATCCTAATGAAAAGCTTTCTTAGTAAATACATTAAACTAACGAAATCTCTAAGGTCGTAGGCCGACATAACATTTTAATAAAAGTAAGTTAAAATTAAACGATACGCCCATCAACTTCACGGACACAATTAAATGTTTAGGTATTACATTTAACATTAAATTATCGTTGAAATCACACTTCAGTGAAACAATATCCAAAATGCAAACAAGAGTTATGTAAGATTGGACACCCAATCCACGGATGTAAAAATCCAAACGCTACTATTCATTTACAAAGTCTTCATTAGGCCTTTAACGAAATATGGGTCTATGATAACCTGCAATATTTCGGATAATAAGTTTAAAAACTGCAAATACAATAAATTCGTGCCCTAGGCGTTACATTTCACCTTCCACGATACACTCCGGCATATTATATAGACAAGATTAGTAAAAAATTAATTTAAAAAAGGGGGAATAGGATTTTGTCCAAAAAGCATTGAAACAAGTTGAATCAGAATGCAAACGTTATATTTTCAAGCCTACAACTAGGGACTTAAAAAAAAAAGAAAAAGTGAACAAACAAGGCTGGAGATAATGTAGACATTACTTCCAGCCTTGATTGTTTACTGTTTGCTTTTAGAGTCCCTAGTTTAGGCTTGAAAATATAATCTTTGCATTTTGATTCGATTTGTTTCTGTGCTCTTTGGACGATCCCTATTCTCCCTTTTTAAATTAACAGTTTTACTAATCTCATTTCTTAAGTTGTTTTTTTTTATGTTCATTTATGGAGAATAAATTTTAAGATAAATATGTGCAAATGCGTTCTGTTGAATATTACGTTTTTCAACAGTTTACTGCTTCATTCGCTTTTTTTCCACCCAACCATCGCAATGAACCTGTTCAAAATAAATAACAAATGTACAAAATAAATAAATAAACACATGCACTGGTACGCAAATACAACAAACAAAATGTAAAATTTTTCTCAAAGGACACCCTTGAAGACAAAGATTGTATCATCACAGATTTAATGACCGGCGTCCATCAATGCCACAGTGTGATGTAACAAAAACAAAAAAACGAGCAGCAACAAAGCAATATCATCAGAATGGAATAATCTTTCTTCTAAGATAATACAACACAGATTAATGCAATGTAAATAGACTCTGTAACATGCTTGTCTTGTTAGGTCTACATGACGCATATGTATGTTCTTGAAGAGCCTGCTGTGCACAAGTATTTACTAGAATAAGATGCAAATGATACATGCAAAATAGACAACAGCGACACATTTAGCATGAGTCGCCAATTATCGACAACCTTTACAATTTCTGTCTTAACACCAACTATTTAAAAATAGTAATAGCTATATGAAATTGTGCTATATGCAGTAGTAATAAATATTGAATACGCACTCACGATTTCAGCTAAGTATCAGAAAGAGTAGAAAGAATCAGCACCGTTGTTTGAGTAGGAAAATCTACTATGGTAATCGTCCAGTGTTAAAAACTTGCTGAAATATGGTCGCGGAAATCCACGTATAGACAGCAAACTCGAGTAACGATATGCAACAGCAGAATCTGGAACCCATAATATGGCAGTTTCCAATTCATGCATTAGAAAATGCACGAGTTGAAGTTTCTAGTTAATGCGCACGCTAGGAAAACACAGGATTTTTTTTATGGCAGAGTCATAATAGGGATTTGTAGCTTGAGCAAACTGTCAGAAGTATATCTCCAACCTTGTTTGCTTACTTTTTTGCGATCTTTATTTGTAGATGTTAAATTCTCAATTTTTAATTATCTTGTATATTGGCTTTGTTAGTGCACGGCAATGGGCAAGTATATGTCTAAAGTAAGACACAACCCCCAATACGTGCATATGACATTTTACCTGTAGAAAAGTAGCCTTTTCAAACAAAACAGATACGTCTACAACATCGCGTTAAATAAAGCTTCGTGCCTTTTAAAGTAATTATTTACTGAGCCAAGTGGCTTTGTGCCTGAGGTTTCGTGGCATGGTGACTCTTACGGTCCCCAGAAGTAACATAGATTGGTCAACATTTGCAGAAGGAGTTCCCCCCCCCCAATCTGATTTCGGAAAACTACCAAATCAGCACAACTTGACATAGGGATAAAGGATGTCATGAGGAAGATTACGAGGGGGTTGGGTCCCCATCTAATCTATATAAATAAACGTCAACACGTGTGTGTCTTTGTATCTGTTGTTTATACGTTCCCACGTTTCTTGATCAATCAGCACCCCACACTTGACACAATAATACAGGATGACATGAGGGGGGTAGGGGCGTAACTTATCTAGTTTTGGAAAAAACTACCAAATCAGCACAACTCGACACAGTGATACAGGCTGACATGTATAAAAGCAAAACTGTATGTTTGTCTGTCCACTAACTCGTCGCACACTATTTGACCAATCTCCAACAAACTTAGCATGGTGACTCCTGCGGTCCCCAGAAGGAACATGAAGGGGTTAAAATTCCCACCAGGTTTTCCACAAAAAAGGCGCACATTTGATTTTGCCAAAACCTGTAACCTATTTCTGTATTTATCGTTAATATTGTAACACCGTGTGTTCCTTTTCTCTAAATAGTTGGAAATTCTACTGTAAAAGAAATCTTCAAAGCTCATGAAAATTTGTTGGGACAGAACCATTTTTTGAGGTTAATTTTGCCAATAATCAAATATGTCTTTTTTTTTTTTTTCAGTGTGAGACTGAATGTGTGGCTCACATTACTGTGGTGTTTATGTTTAAAATATAATCCTGATCAAGGAGCACATCAATAGAGCTTCCATCCCTAAAGTGGAGGTGTATAATGCACCAAAATAAATTCTTCGTATAACACTACAATTCACTGATAAATATACCTTGAGAAAACAAACAAGACTCAATACTTTATTGTGCAGTGTTTATCAGCAAGTATAACCTCGAGTGATCCTTAAGTTTTAAGGTTTAATTTAAATCTATCATTAGAATAAAGAACTATTTTGTATTTAAACACAGAATGGGTAAGATGAACTCGAACTTTATCTATATGTATCAGAGTTCTGGGTTTTAAAAAGGCTGGTAGATGGGATTTCGCCCCAGTCTCGGAGTAGTGTGGCAAAGTGCGCAGAAGTGTCAGTGAGTGATTAGCGTCTTTTAAGTTTCAGTGATATTCCGTTAACAATTGCGAAGTTTAAAATTATTGAACTGTCGAAAATGACTATTTATGGAATCAGAGACTCTGGCCATTAAAAACTTTCATTCGAAATAGAATGCAGTGGACTAATGCTGTGCTATTTTAAAAAGTGTAATTGTAATGAACATAGTATATTTGAAATGTACTCATTTGTTTTTAAACAAGGGTATCTGAGGAACTGATGCTCCATACATAATTATACTGATCACTTCTCTAGCAGGAAACTGTGCAGGGAGCTGATATAAAGAACTGATCACTTCCCTTGGTATAAAATTCAATGTAAATGATTTTAAGCTCTTATTTGATTAGTAACCGTTTGGGAGAAAAGTAGTATGTATGATTAACCTTTAAAATGCCAAGAAAAGCCACATCAAAATTTCGAAGGCTGCAAGAAAAGCAGAAAGAAGGAGAAATGAATAACGGGAGAAAAGAGCAGCAGTGCTAAAAGCTGCAAGAGTTAGAAGAGCTGGAATATGTGCACAAGAATCTGATGAATTAGAAAATGAAAGACTTGAAAGATTGAGTGAGGCAGTTGTAGCAAGAAGTTTGAGAGAAAGTGAAGGGGAAGGATATAGAAGAAGGCAAGAATCACACTTGGCAGCCCATCACTGATTCTCAATTCAATTAAGTGTCTTAAACAATCTGTGATATTGGTGGTATGATCACAGTTTGTGAACACTGTATGGCAAAGAAATGGTCTGGTGAAACTCATTCAATATGTTGTTCTGGTGGTAAAGTTTACTTGCCTCCTCTTGAGGTCCCACCTGAACCATTAAAATCATTGTTACAAGTAAGTAATGAAGAATTGTAACAGTTTTTAGCCAAAATTAAGAAGTAAAACAACAGTTTTCAAATTACTTCCTTTTGAGCTACAAAAGTTTATGAACAAGGAGTTGAAACAAATTTAGTTTTAGTCTTGCAAGAAATGACACACACACACACACACACACTCACACTCACACACTCACTCACTCCATACATCAAAAGCTTCAAATTAGCTATAGAAAAACTTGCATCAGAAGATCTGAAGATTGTTATTCATACTGATTTTTAAAAATAAAATAAACGTTCAGGAGAACCTGAGCGTCTGTTTAGTGCTCCAGTTTTTGAAGAAGTGGTAATATTGATTGTTGGAGAGGAGTATGGAAGGAGAGATTTTGTACTTCAGCAAAGGAATAACAGAGTGAAAAAGTATTTACAATATCCATTACTATTTTGGAAAGGAGAAGATAATTATCATTTCACAGTTTGTCAAAGAAATCCTCACACTGGAGAATTCATGTTGAACAAAAAAGTTACTGCAAAATATTTCTATGCATACAGGTTAATGATTAGGGCAAATGCTATGAGAGAAGATTGAAATGCCAGAAATGTTGGGCAGCTAGTGATCTTACCTTCACGTTTTACAGGAGGACCTAGATATATACATGAATGTACACTATACCATGTGTTATGTTAGGAAGTATGGACGCCCTGGCATGTTTATTGCATGGAAGTTACAAGAGAACTACCAAATAATCAAAAATCCTAAAACTATTATGATCTAATTGCACATGTCTTTGGATTAAATGATGTGACACGTATGGAACTTTAAACAAAGCATGGAATCTTTGAAACGCAAACAGGCATAGTTGGATATCCACTTTACAGGAGAAGAAAGCCAAGTGATGGAGGACATAGCACTCTTTTAAAGGAAATTGAAACTGATAATGGGTGGATTGTTCCTTATAACCCTTACCTCTCAGAATTTTTAATGCTCATATCAATGTTGAATCCTGCAATTCATTTAAAAACATAAAATATGTCTAAGTATGCCAGTAAGGATTCTATCATGATTGTCTTTGGTAATGAACAGAATGGTAATGTCAGAGATGAAGTTTCAACATATCAGCTGGGAAGATACACAAGTACAAATGAAGCAGTTTGGAGAATATTTGAATTTCCATTACATGAACATCATCCAACAGTTATGCATTTACAAGTCCACTTAGTAAATGGTCAAAGAGTATTCTTTAATGACGAATAAGTATTACTGAGAATTGAACAGCCACCTATAACACTTACTGCCTTTTGTGAACTATGATATGTTGATGAATTTGTAAAAGCATTATTGTTTTCAGAAGTACCGTCCAAATTCATATGTGGGGAAAAAAAATAGGTGGAAAAGAAGAGCAAAATTTTCCAATGTGGAAAACCGTCCATGTATCAAATTTAGCCATGCATAAGGAAGAGTTTATACAGTACATCAAACTAATTTTAAGTGCTTTTGTTTGAGAATATTATTGCACACAGTTCCTGGTCCAGGCCCGGCATGGCCAGGTGGATAGGGCGCTCGACTCGCAATCTGAGGGTCGCGGGTTCGAATCTCCATCACACCAAACATGCTCGTCCTTTCAGCCGTGGGGGCGTTATAATGTGACGGTCAGTTCCACTGTTCGTTGGTAAAAGAGTAGCCCAAGAGTTGGCGGTGGGTGGTGATGACTAGCTGCCTTCCCTCTAGTCTTACACTGCTAAATTAGGGACGGCTAGCGCAGATAGCCCTTGTGTAGCTTTGCGCGAAATTCAAAACAAAAAGCAAAACAAAGTTCCTGGTCCTACATACTTTGAAGATTTGAAGCGACTCAGTGGTGAATTATGTAACAGTTTCAGAGTTGCTTGTTGGAAGATGATAGTCACTGGAACAGTACACTTGAAGCAGCTGCCACAAATTCACCAAAAATTTGAGAGGTTTATTTGCAGTTATACTAAAAATATTTGGCATTTCAAACCCTATTTAACTGTAGGAAAATCGTAGAGAAAGTATGTCCGAAGACATTCTTTACAGAATGCAAAGGGCTGCTCCAGACAGAGATCTCCAGTACTCTGAAGTATTTAATGAAGCCTTAATCATTCTTAAAGACACAGTTTTCAACTTGATGGAAGATTACTCCAATATTTTGACCTACCTTCACCAATTAGGACTGAAATAAACAAACACACATCTCTTCCAAACAATTGCCAGTTTGTAATCTGCTTTCCGTTGTGATGGGAAATTCGTAATGTACAGAAAATGGACCAGTATGCCTCTTAAGGCTGTTTCTGAACACCTGCCCCCAAGAAAAAGTAAAAATTAAACGTACCTGTTATTTTTCAGTTAATCATCGATTCCCCTCGTAAACTGTTGTAAAGTGCCGACCTCTACTACGACGGATGGCAGGTAACTCATTCCACAAGCTAATCGTCTTGTTATAAAAATAAAACTTTCTTAGCTGGAGTCTAGCCTGTCTTTTTCCAAAGAATCGTGAATATGCTTCTGACGGACTGCGTGTGAGCTTTCCTGGGCGTATAAATGACAGCATTTTTAAGTTGAAATATTCACTGAAATGAACGTGGGCTTGGTCTGTCTAGCCACGTTTCATCGATCAGTGACTTGATTCAAACCCCATGTGCAAAGTCAAGGTGGTTAACGGCGTCCAAGTATCTAAAGTGAAAAGCTTTGAGCTTTAACGTTTATTATTACTACTGTTTTTTTTTCACAATTTAGTGTGTAACGAATCAATTTCTCGATCGGTACCTCTTCCACGTGCCGCCATTTCGATAATCTGAATAACCTCTACTTCTGTTCCCATAGAAACAGAGAGCCGCCTACAACTAGGACCATCTTTTATGGATCCACTTGCTTTAGACAAGCGATTTAATTTTCAACGTCCTTAGGGCACTTGTAAGGAAATGGGCGACCATTTTCACTTGGAATATCTGTTTTGACAAAACTAAAACTGACACTATTTTCAAGGTCGAACAACAGCCATATTATCTTAAGCATTAATGATACGCATTTTACTCGAATCTCGTATTGTTGAAAGAAAAAGAAGCAGTGTTAATTTACAAGTGAAGAGACTCTGATACGCAGCATTATATTATAGGTTTTAAAGCATCCTATACCACGTCTAGACTGTCGTGAATAAAACTTGTGAATCTTACGTGCACTTGTGCTGTTTCTTTAGGAAAAGTAAAATTTAAGACATAATCATTTTAAATATGAAAAAAAAACTACAACCCTAACGTTTTGAAGAAGTAGACCTTTCTTCATCAAGGACAAATTGGTGAACTGATGAAGAAAAAATGGTCTAGCTTTTGAAAGCGCTCGAGATACAAGGTTTCTTATTTTTGTCTTTCATTGACTTTTCCGAACATCATGAATCATTTTAAATATGGAATTATATTTATAATCACGCTGTAGATTCGATTAGTGATTAGAATTACTTACTGCAGTATATTTAACTTACGGTAAAACTAATTAAACAATATAATATCAGACATAGAACCTAAGTTGAATGAATTAGAACAAAACTATGCTGTTGGGGTTTAATTTTTCATAAACCTTATTTTAATTAATTGATATTTAATTTCAGAATATGATTAAATCATTATCAAATGATATTTTCTCATTTTATAGATTGAACTTGTTGCTTGATGTTCTTTTGACCATCTCGGGACCTTTTTTTGGTATTGTGTTTACGCGCTTCCTTCCATACAACAACCAAGCTACTCTACATTCTGAAGTAAGGAATTAATCCTATAACTACTACTACTACGTGAAATTTATTAAAACTTTATAATGAAAACAGAATGTTGAATTTATCCCTTATCAGAAGTTTTGCGTTATATATCACTAGCTGAGGGTACCCGTTAAGGAAGCAAAAGTGTATAAAGGAAAATGTCCTCATTAGCTGTTAATTGAAATACCCTGTTTTGTTGAAAGTAATAATTGACTCATCTAACTGATTAAATACTTGTCTTTATATTCAAAGCTAAAAGTCTATAGAAAAGTGGAAATGTCCATAATTCAGGGTCGCTTTTATTCTCTTCTCAATCAAAAATCTTAAAATTGCCCATGTACATTGTCGGACATTTTTCTAGTTATCATACAAAAAAAAATTACGGTAATCGATATATTAGGTCGTCAAGAAATTAATGTCGCTTTTTTTTAAATGAAAAAACCCGAACAACTTCTATATCAAAACAAAACATTTATTAAATGAAACAGTCTCCATTCTTATCGATGGTGTTTTTCCATCTTGCAGTCAGGTTTTTAATGCTCTGATTAAAGAAATCACTTGGCTTTGAAGCAAAAAAAAAAAATGTCGATGTCCTCTTTAACATC
>NW_013665724.1:643995-647347 GCF_000517525.1 Limulus polyphemus | reverse complement strand
AATGAAAGTGATCCAAAACGCGACATTAATTTCTTGAAGACCTAATATACATATAATGGATCACCTTTATAGTAGAATGATACGTGAGAAGCCACTACAGTGAATATTACACACTATCTTTAATTACTTCAAGACATCGTTGTTTTGTTTCTTTTATTATTGCTGTTGTTTTGTTTGAAAAATAAATTTTATTAATGTGACTTGGAGTATTACAAAGTAGAGAATCTTCGGTGTAAAGTCTGGAGACTGCATTGGAAAATGTACACTTTGGCCAACGATAGCCAACATACAAAAGCAAGAATAATAATGTCTCATCCTAGTCAAATGAATTATAGGAGGAAGTTAAGCAAGAGAATTAAGTCTCCTGTAAGGTGTATAATATAATGGAAACCTAAAGACCATGTTTCAAAAATTACGTTACTAAGAGAACACGATTTTTTTAATTTTTTGCCACACTATTTTGATAGAGAATGTGTCGGGGAGGGGAATTGAATATTTTTCTGGATGATTGTTTTATAATTTCTTTGATTATAATCTTCATGAATTCTGTCAATTGATCAATGCTAAGATTCTTGATGTTTTTTATTTATTTTAATATCTGAAGATTGATATTTAAACATTTATGTTTATTACAAACACGCAAATTCTTACAGGTATTTTGATTTTTACAGCAACCATCCCAAACATTTAAATATTTTCTGTATTTTACTTTACAAGTTATGTTTTGGTGTATACCCCTGTGCTGAGGGAGGGGGGAGAGAAAAAGAGATTAGAAGAGTTGGGATATTATTATTTTTAAATACCTACTGGTAGCCCAGCGATAAGACTGAGGGCTTATAATGCTAAAAATTGGGTGTTGATACCCGCGATGAGCAGAGCACATATAGCCCATTTAAAAAAAAATTGCGTTACTACTTGATTACTAGAAATTTTAATATTTCTGAGGAAAGATGAAAAGAACACGGAAAAGTAAATAAAATGTGAGATACCCATTTACTTATTATTATCCATTGTTCAAGTAATAAATTCAACACATTAAACAATTTAATTGAATTATGAACCTTATTCTGAAAATCAAACACAATTATTTGAATATAAATTGATCTTAGCTCGTAAATAAACTATTCACTACAAAACGTACATCAAGAATCCATGAAGGAATTTATCTATGCGCATGAGATAATTGTGATTTGTGTCGAAAAAAGTGGCATTAAGGAACGGAAATGTACTAATTGTACTACTTGTGGAATTTTCTTGTTTGTTTTAGTGCAAAGCCACACAATAAGCTACCCGTACTCTGACAATCGCGGGGAGTGGAACCCCAGATTTTAGCTTGTAAATCCGTAAAGCTACAGCTGATCCACCAGGGGGCTACAGATGGAATAATTTTACAACTGTAGTTCCATTAAATTGTCAGTTTCATTAACATAAACATAATGACATATCACACATTTTAGCACATATGAACTTAAACAGATTTCATGTATTTTAGTCATACAGTTAACTCTCTTTTAGTAAATAAACATTGTTATGAATATATTAAAAAACGGTTATTATTACGAAATTAAACGTTGAAAGATGGTGTGGCAGCGAAACTAATAGGCCTAATATTTGTGATAAAAATCGCACTAAACTGCAGATTTGTTTTACATTCCTCTTAATTGGTCTGTTCCAGTGACTCGGCTCTGAACTTGAGAACTTAAAACGCTACAATTGACGATTCGATTTTCGCGGTGAGCATTCCGAATATAACCCATTGTGTATTTTACGCTTAAATACAAACGAAAAATACGTGTAACTAGTCTATTACGGATTTCAAATCGGAAGCATATTTGATGGAAATTTATCTGCATTATGCCCATCCGAGCTGACAAATTCTGGTATGAAACGAAAGGCCTCTTGGGCAGCGATATATGGCAGATACAAAATATATATCTAAATGCTATTTTAATACGCTTCTAATTTGAAATACATAATGAATTAACTAAGAGGAATGCATAGAAAAACATCTGCAGTCTAGTGCGATGAATTATAGAACGAATGGGCCTTTTGGTTTTATTGCTGTGCTACTTTTCGGAGTTTAAAACCGTAACATGAAGCGAAGACTTAGTTCTATTAAAATGTATTATGTTAGGTTTGTAACAAATATATAGTATCCGTAAGGATTTCAGAGTTAAGTAACACAGAAAGGTCTGCACACGGGTAGAGTCCCACACCTCAGAAATTATTACTTGAAGAGAAGGCAATATAACAGATCATTTCCTTTCTTTCCATACGTTTTTTTTGGGGGGGGCGAATGCCGCCTAGGGCACTTGTTATAATCACTATACAGTGGTGTGTTGTCTGTCAGTAAGTCAGTAGACACTAAAATGACGTCAAATAAGGGACGGTTAACGTTGGAATTTGTACTATCATGACGTCCGTAAAATGTGCGCACGAACTTCATACAAACTTCAAAAATAAGAAATAAAAATACTTGTTACTCTTAATTTTGATTTTGTTTACTCTTGAAACAGAACCCTTTCGGAAACCCTGCGGAAGTACATCAAGTTTTATATATATTTTATGTTTGCAAAACAATATTAGTGATTCTTTTCAACAATCTTCCAATTTTACAAATCTGAATCATATCTCTAGTACGTCTACACTCCATCAAAAACTTTTATACTTTCCTCATTTCTCACATTTTGGACTAATGTTTTATTCACCTTTTCCTGAGAATTGATTTCATGAATTTTTTTTATAATGAGTTCAAGTGCGAAATGTGACAATCTTATTATTCTTAATCTTCCCATGTTATAAACAGATCCAAATAATAATCCTTTCACATAACAGCTACGTTTGTTATAAATTATTCCGTTCCAAAGTGTTAGAAATGTGAAGCTAGCAAGAGACCACTAGATCCTTTGAGGTCATTC
Organism: Limulus polyphemus; assembly: GCF_000517525.1. Classification (NCBI taxonomy): domain Eukaryota; kingdom Metazoa; phylum Arthropoda; class Merostomata; order Xiphosura; family Limulidae; genus Limulus; species Limulus polyphemus. The sequence continues at coordinate 644,429 of NW_013665724.1, read as the reverse complement.
CTCAACTTACCAAAACAACAATTGAAGAATCAAAACCAAAACTAAATGTATACATTCACACCCTATTCATTAAAAGGTTGTAATAATCTAATTAGGAACATGGATCACATTATGAAACAAGCTTTCCCATAAGTTCATAATTCTACAAGAAAAGTAATTATGGTGACTATCCATTCACAACTTATCGAAGCCTTTAACAATTTAAACTTAAACAAGTTATATTTAAATAATTATAAAGCCCAGTAGATCACCACTTGCCACCAAGTTAGACGAGTATCATGGCATCCCACCCCATATCAATAACTCTGGTCAAGGGTGTGTGTGTGTGTGTATATATAAAGGACCAGGAAGTAGTCTTGTAGTGGGAAACTGTAAGTTATAGGTATGGTGGTTCTAGTTGTGTTTTATTTACCACAGTGTACCAGATAAAGTAG
>NW_013665724.1:642373-643005 GCF_000517525.1 Limulus polyphemus | reverse complement strand
GTGCAAAATTTATATATATATATATATATATTGCAATAAATATCACTACAAAACGTTAGTTTACGTCTGATATTTTGCTTTTCTAAAGAACAAAATGCAGGTAATCTCCTAACCTCCGCCATCTGTGTTTTATCAGTAAGCTTGAGAGCTTGTAATGATAAAAATCGAGTTTGGGTACACGTGGTTGGCTTATCACAGATAGCCCATTATGTGATGGTGTCATTAAACACAATGGAATGAAAGTAAGGAGCCTTAGAATAACTATTAATTAAAATTTCTAATCGGGTATTTGGTGGAGTCCTCGGCCAGGGTATCTAAGGTCTTCGAGCACTTCATGTTAAACAGTTTGGAAACCCCTGCACTATGCGATTAGGTGGTAAATGCTTCCTTTTGAAAAGAGTAATTGGCATAGTTTTTACTGTATATGTTATCCGAATATTATTAGAAAGTACTGTAATTGTTTATGAACCACCGTATATTTGGGCTATGAATTGTAGTATTTATCTGTATTACGTTTATATTACGTATTCGTTGTCAAACAATTCTTAACACTTCAAGTTTAGCAACCGTTGTCTGTTTTTTTTAATACAACTTAAAATGCATAATAACACTGACATATGGACGATTAATCG
>NW_013665724.1:638583-641987 GCF_000517525.1 Limulus polyphemus | reverse complement strand
AATAATATGAAAGAAAAAAAAAGCATATAAAAATGCTTTTTACACTCTTACTAAATGGATTTATTTTGCAACATTTTGATCTCAGACCCATTTCAATCAAAGAACAAAATACAACTGACTATGGTGGATAACCATTATCAGTTGTATTTCATTCTTGACTTGAAGTGAGCCTTAGAATGAAACGTTGCAAAATAAATCCATTTAGTAAGAGTGTAAAAAGCATTTTTATATGCTTTTTTTTTCTTTCATATTATCAGTGAATTCTACTTTCAAAAACACTTAAAAAATCACTATCTTTGACGAAACTGTAAGTTTTTGGATTGGTTTTAGATTACAAATTAAGTGTATAAGAAGATATGATACAATAGCATTTCTTAACCAAGCTCTGATTATCTCAATGTGTTACTGTACGATATTTATTTACAACAATATGTGTCGTGTGATAGTTAATGAGTTTTAAAATTTGAAACAAACAACTCCAAAATTATAACAACATTATTCATTACTGGATTGTTTCAGAATGTAATGAAGGTTGAAACACCGGCCCGGCATGGCCAGGTGGTTAGGGCGCTCGACTCGTAATCTGCGGGTCGCGGATTCGAATCCCCATCTCATCAAACATGCTCGCCCTTTCAGCCGTGGGGGCGTTACAAAGTGACGGTCAGTCCCACTATTCGTTGGTAAAAGAGTAGCCCAAGAGTTGGCGGTGGGTGGTGATGACTAGCTGCCTTCCCTCTAGTCTTACACTGCTAAATTAGGGACGGCTAGCGCAGATAGCCCTCGTGTAGCTTTGCGCGAAACTCAAAACAAACAAACAGTTGAAACACCATAACTATTCTTGCCCTATTTTGCGTTATTACATTTAACACTACTTTTCGTTATTAGACTTTGTTATATTTTTGAATTACATTTTTGGCCACTTTTATTAATACAGTTCAGTTGAGCAACAACTAACTTGGTCTTCCCTTTGTATGGTTAATATAGTCACACATACATAACACATAAACACACGGCGTGTACAGTTGTAAGTGGAATAATAAAAAGTGCCCATAAATCGGTGATATTCAAACACGAAATCACGCATATGTGTAGCGTGTCCCACAGTTACCGGTAAGTTCATGGACTTACAACGCTAAAATTTGGGGTTCAAGTCCCCGCACTGGACTGAGTAGCTTTGCGATAAAAAATAACAACATATACGTGTAGCGAATATTGGGAAATATGGTAAGTTCAAAAACGAATCTAACTGGTATCACATCATATAGAATTGAAATTTCATCAGTATGATTTATTTTTACGTGCTAAGAAAAACGTTTAATCAATTATTTTTTGAATTAAGTCTATAGAATAACATTAAAATTTGTACCAGCACAAAAGTAAGCCGAAATTGTTTACTATAGTAATAGAACATGTTAGACATATTGTTACCACTAATTAATGAATACATTTACTGTCATAGTTTGTATTAATAGTTATAGACTTTGCAAAATTAATGTAACGACAAACTTTGACAAACAACTTTATCAAATATTAAACTTTGAAATATGATTTATGCAAATCGTTAGTGGACGTGTAAGAACATGCATAGTAAATTTGCTAATTATGAAAGGGGGGGGGGGTCGGCAGCCTACCGAAACTAGCTTGACGAGTCGCCTAAACTAGCCGCCTTCAGTGCTCTCTCTATTGGTACGTCAGGAACATTTGACTATATAATTAAACGAGACGAACATTTGTACTGCTCCTTTCTATTATAAAATGTTTTAATCACAAGTATTAACATCTCCAATAAGCTGTCTATATACAAGTTCGTTTGTATTTTTTACCAATCTTTCTCCTTGTGTAGCCTATTTCAGTCTACTTTCTATGGGTGTTCTTTTTTTTCTGTTATATTACTTAGCACAGAAATATAGCAGTCTCTATTTCCAAAAACTTTGATTCTTATTTCCAGAAACCCGGTTTGAATATATATTTTCCCACTAAATATATTCGTATTTTATCCCGTGAAATTTATTTAATGTCCAATAGTTTTAGGATTTTAGTCCGCCATTTTGAAATCCACAGTCATCTAACATCATTATTGTCTACAAAAATGAGGTAAAAAGAAGTTATTTAATGTAGGTAATATAATAATAATTAATAAAAAACAAGTCATGCGGTGGTATTCCATTTTTACATTGAAGCAAGTTAAAAAAGGATTATGTAAACATCTAAAAAAAATTCTGACTTTATAAAAGCTCGAAACTTGACAAGTTCATGGTGAGATCTAACTGAAAGAGGTCACTGGTATCGGTTTCAAAACATTTTTTTTGAAGGGTCAATGAAATGTGAATTTTCGTTTATGTTCCTTTGTTTTCTCTCTCTCAAGAGTGCGTGGCGTTCTTCGGGTTTAGGTGCTGAGTGAGTTAGTCGTCCTAATTCACTACCACGTACCTACCTACTTCAATAAGAACCCGTTAATATTTGTGGTTTTTCAACTCCCCCCCCCCCCCGCTGTTTGCTTAGAGGGATAAATTTTTGCTTTCTCATTTCCTTCTGTAAATTCGAGAACCACAAGTTTGTTTTGCATTAATCTTTCTGTGTCACCTACTCATAAGCCTGGTGTTTGAAAGGGTCATTGTACTTTACAATATTATAATAGATTCCAAAAACTACTGGTCTCGGAACCAAGAGGCTATACATTCTTATAAAACTGAATGTGTTATAGTGTTTAATTTTCTCTCTGTGTGTATTTGTTTCTTTCCTTGTATCGCCCATTCTTATACTTGAGTCTTATTTGTTAATACATTTTTGTTTTTCTCCCTCTAAGTTTACTCTTATAAATTTGCGGTGGGGTCAATACTATCGACTTTTCAAATACATTTTTCTAAACTACTTGTGTACCAAATTTGTTGATTTTAGGATTTTAGATAATATAGGTGTCACATAAATTTTTCTTTATTAAAAAGAAATACCATCAATACTGCAATTAATCCCAATAATTACTGGTATGTGTTTTATGTATGTTACACAGGAAATGAGTGAATTCACCCATTTACACTGATTTTTATAGCAGATAAAAGACAAAATATAATGCAATATGTGGATTCCAATTGTAGAAAATGATATATACAAGTCACAAATTGAGAGTTAAGATGAAGAGTTGGTTTAAAGCAGCAAAATTTTAAAGTAAGATAATGAGAGATTTCACTTTAGAAGCAATGATAGTGACAAAAAGTATTAATACCTTTTGACCAGGTAACTAGATCAGAAAATAAATCATGAAACCGATCTTGCATAATAAACTAAATAGAACTATTAATAGCTTAAAACAATGTAAAAGAAGTCTGAAACCTATAACGATTTCAAGTGAATTTAGCCCTCCAGTGGCACAGCGGTATGTCTGCGGACTTACAACGCTAGAATCC
>NW_013665724.1:637090-637817 GCF_000517525.1 Limulus polyphemus | reverse complement strand
GTGTAGCTTTGTGCTTAACTACAAACAAACAAATAAGCGAATTTAATTATCAGTTGGGTACCCTCGCCTTTACGATATTTTCAGCCATAATTCCAATAATATCACAACCAATGCCCGGACGTGGGGTTCGACTGGCAAATCCAGCTGAGAAACACTGCTCTATATCATTTCAACCTAATATCAAGAAATATGGTAGCTTGTATTGAGTTTTTATTAGCGTCAGTTATTAATGAGTACAATACAGACCACACCTTAGATGTTACGCATAAACGAAACAGTTGGGCCCTTAAACACATATGAGTAGGCGTGACTTTGTGATTAGTCTGACGGATTCTGACTTTTAGGGTCTATGGTTTGCGTTCCACTTGTCTCTGATAGTTAACATTTGGACAAGCATTGAATCCACTTGTCTCTGAGAGTTAACATTTGGACGAGCATTGAATCCACTTGTCTCTGAGAGTTAACATTTGGACGAGCATTGAATCCACTTGTCTCTGAGAGTTAACATTTGGACGAGCATTGAATCCACTTGTCTCTGAGAGTTAACATTTGGACGAGCATTGAATCCACTTGTCTCTGAGAGTTAACATTTGGACGAGCATTGAATCCACTTGTCTCTGAGAGTTAACACTTGGACGAGCATTGAATCCACTTGTCTCTGAGAGTTAACACTTGGACGAGCATTGAATCCACTTGTCTCTGAGAGTTAACACTTGGACGAGCATTG
>NW_013665724.1:631278-636804 GCF_000517525.1 Limulus polyphemus | reverse complement strand
CATTGAATCCACTTGTCTACTGAGAGTTAACACTTGGACGAGCATTGAATCCACTTGTCTCTGAGAGTTAACACTTGGACGAGCATTGAATCCACTTGTCTCTGAGAGTTAACACTTGGACGAGCATTGAATCCACTTGTCTCTGAGAGTTAACACTTGGACGAGCATTGAATCCACTTGTCTCTGAGAGTTAACACTTGGACGAGCATTGAATCCACTTGTCTCTGAGAGTTAACACTTGGACGAGCATTGAATCCACCTCTCAATGACGGTCATCATCTGTGATCTGCAGGTATGGAGCACTGTTGTGGTATTGATAACTGGAATCGAATGGGTCATTAGGTATAATGTCTTATGGACTCTTCTGAAAGTAAAGCTAAAACGTTCTGAATGTTTAACATCACTGTTGACATCCATCGAGTCTTGTATAGCTTATACTGTCTGTAACGGGCAGCTGTATAAATATAAAATATAATGCATGCTTATGTCTAAGAATATGTTTGCTCGAAGTTTGCACACTTTTCATTCCTTGTAAACAAAATGTTTTTTAAAAGTGATGTCGGTTTGCTATTGTTTAGGGTTCTTTATATATGTGATAAGATAGAATATTTCTGGACATTAAACATATTTTGGTGAACTCTACTGTCGGAGACACAGCAGGTTGCTCGAAGTTGTTCCTGGTGACCTTGACATTTGTAGATCAGAAACAATTAAACGGAGGAAGCCATTATTGATTCTAATGGCATGATGCGACACTTATTTCAAATTCTATGAACGAATGGTAATAGAGTAGATTTCTCGACCATCATCGTATTCTTTCTCCCTATTATGGGTGTAATATTGTTGTCTTCTGGTGATATTTTATCAAATCAAGCATGATAACTGCACAAACTGGCTGTTAGCAATTTTCTGATAAAATTATTAGTCATTGAGAGTGGAAGAAAATTCAGAGTTCTCAAAGAGCAAATGAGAGAGAGGGGATGATTAGGTCGGTGGAAATTTTCAAGAATCAAATCCATTTATAAATGCTAGTTCTGAAGAAGAATGTTATCAGGGCTAATTAGTAATTGCTCTCATAACTGAAACCCATTAATTTGTATAGAAAGATCTATTATTATCAGAGGTATCTCTGGGATCAGAATTTTAATTTTCCCAGTATATCTTTAAAACTTTCCATCTTTTAGTCGCCTTTTTCACCTTTGTTATTATATTCAAAATACCCCAGGACCCTTGCAGGCAGTTGCAGTACCAGGAATGACCGTTGGTTTATTTGTATGCAAACAGCATACTCGGACCCAGAGAGTTTCTCCGTTCGAAGTCTGAGTTATAAGTTCAGGAAATTTCTTTAAGGTAACTCTCTTGGTTCAAGTACGACGATAAAAAAGTTATGTTGTGCTTTTCAATGTCTGTGTAATCTAGAAGCATGTCCCACATTATGCTGCATGAATGAGTTGAGCTGGTTCGAGAATATTTGTTACATCTTGGCTAGAAACATTACTAAAATAGAGAATAAAGAACAAGATGTATATAAAATGGGAAAAAGTAAAACGGGAATCTTAAAGACGTTGGATCGCTAACACGTTTAATAATTTTACGAGAAGAAAAAATAATGTAAGAAAGAACTTGATAAGTATCCGAGCCTGAGACTTGTAACGAGAACCATGAACAATTTAATTCTGCTTGGTTTAATTTTTCCCATATTTGTCTGGTCTCGTGTAAGAACTTCAAGAATGAAATGGGGAATGCATTTTTAAATTTGGGAAACAAAACTTGTATGTTTTTTCTAACAGGAATACTTAATTGGTTGCCGAACAGTATGTTAAATTAAAAGATATCCATGCAAGAAAAATAACTAAGTATAGTGTGTAGTAATAGATAACTGTATTAGTTACTACTTCAAGTACTAAAGCTTTTTATAATACTCTGTGCTTATGTGCTGGTTTATATTTGTTTGTTTGTTTGCGACCACAAGGTAATCTTATACTGATTGCTGGGGTTTGGGCGTGGTCAAGTGTTAATGGGTTTATGGTTTAGGAACCCTTTGTCGCAAAATTAACCTCTCAATTTATGGCCATGGGTGCCTTATAAGAGTGACGGTCAAATCCAAATTTTTTTTGTTAGAGTAGCTTACGATTTGGCGGCGGGTGTTGTTGACTAGTTGTCTCCCCTTTAGTCTAATAGCTGAAGATTAGGTAGGAAAGGAGAGCGCAGCTAGCCAAAAAAAACCAAGATGATCGCCATTGGTCAAGTAAAAATAAAAAAAGTACGTGGAATTAAACAGGGCTTTCTAGAATTTTGTATTTAAATACTAGAAACAGTTTCTTTTTAACCGTCTTTCTGTTTCTGTTTCCAACGAGAACCACTGTGACAGGTTTTCTAGATATCTGGATATAGTCCAAACATCCCTGAAAACCAGGAAAGCTTGTGATATGTAACGAATGTACAGTCATCGAAACATTTACTACTTAGACTTCCAAATGCGCTGTCGTCCAAATATTTACTATTTTGACTTCTGAATGTGAACCAATCAAAACATTTACCAATTGACTTCCATGTGTGAGTGTTCTTCGAATTACCGCTTGGAAGAAAGTGATCACAATCAACGTGAGACTAAGTGTCTGCAATCTTGCGCTACGAAGAAATACCTGTAACGGAGTATCGAAACAAGTACACGAAACATCTAAACTTTCGGTAGCTGTATTAATGGGAAAATGAAATAGTCACAAAAATTTTATAGATATAAATATATATAATGTTCCTGAGTAAATTTTTCCAGAGTAAACGAATATTCGAAAGACGCCATAATTTTTTTGTTGTTGTTGTTTTGTTAGTTCATCAGTGATGTATTGTATATGTGCATTAGTAGTAAAGACCGGAAAATAGGCCTAGATTATATTCAAATTATCATTTTATTACAGTGCAGAGTAGATAATATACCACGTTCTATATTACAATCACGTTATAGACAATCTTCGTATTCTGACAACTGTCCTGATGACCCGGAGATCTTTCAAGCATTGTATCATATTGTATTAAAGAAGAGGAAAAGAGTTGGTTTTGAGTTTCCTTATCATCATTCTCGTGCAATGATCTGAATGGCTCAAACCTGTTGCATGTGTACATCTAAGCAACACTAACCTACTAAGTAACTTTAGAGAACAAAGTTTTCTGGCGTTAATAGTCCTCTGATCTTATGACGTTCCCTACAGGGTTTACAATGCTAAAATCCGGGGCTCGGTTATCCTCGGTGGATAAACATAAACTACAGAAAGTAAAATAAGCTGCAGTAGTTACAGATGCCGGTGTACAATTGAACTTTAAACCGGTGGGGTGATTCGTATAAATAGGAATAACTTGCAAAATTAGAATTATGAAAAGTGCGTGTGTGTGTATATAAAATATGCCTTTATTTCCCCGAAAGGGGACCGAATGCCGCCTGGATGGGTCATCTGCTTTAACCACTCGCACCAGTATACAGTATGTGTTGTCTGTTAGTCAGTCAGTAGACACTAAAATGACGTCATATAAGGGACGGTTGAAGTTGCAGTTTGTACTGTCGTAACGTCAGTAAAACGTGCGCATGCGATGAATCACGAGAAGAATTATGTACTATGAAGGCTACAACACTACATGACATATGAACTTCAACAGCAAGAAATAAAAATGTTTGTTACTCTTAATTTTAGTTTCATTTACTCTTGAAACAGAATGTTTTAGGGAATCCTGCGCAAGTACATCTACTATGTGTGTGTGTGTGTGTATACATTTTTATTTAGTTATAAGTTTTAGGGCCGGACGTGACCTAGTGATTATTGTGACTAGATTTTAAATCCGTGAATTCCATGTTTGCGTCCCGTTGTCGTAAGAAATTACTTCATTCTTTGGAGCAGTAAGTAGTTAAAATGTTATCAATTCCCATTCGATGAAATTAAAGCGTTGGCGGTGGGTATTGTGAACTAAGTGCCTTCCCTCTATTCTGTCAGTTCAGAATTAGTGAAGGATGTGTACAAATAGCCTTTTGTTTAGCTTTGTGCGGGGCCCCCCAGTGGCACAGCGGTATGTTTGCAGACTTACAACGCTAGAAACCGGGTTTCGATACCCGTGGTGAGCAGAGCACAGATAGCCCTTGTGTAGCTTTGTGCATAATTAAAAACAAACAGCTTAGCGCGAAGATTCTGAAACTATCGAATAAATTATGTTTTGTCTATAGGTATTGATGAAGTACATGTACAGTAAAAACATATTAAAAGTGAAATAAGCTCAAACCTTTCTTCTTGTAGTTTGTATCGAAAAAGCCTATTATTTTTCATAGTACAAATGGAGTGTCTTGTCCATTAACTGGAACTATACTATAAATAAAAAGTGGAGGCTAGCTTCGGCACGTGACAAACGTGTTTCTGAACAGTTTCCATCCTCGCACCTACAAGTCAGTTTCATATATAGGTGGACCCATAGATATATATTGTATCATCTTGACAAATTTTATGTTTTTACCTTATACGGCACTCAGTATAAGGAAGTGACTGAAAAAAAATTGTTTTAAATTATTTCATGGGGGACCCCAGCAATAATTAATTAAATTAATTGTAATATTGATAATAGTTTTGCTAACGGACCGGTTGTGGCTTAATAGTTAGGTCACTCAAAATGAGGTACAAATTTTTTTTTGTGGCCACGATTGTCAATGGTAAATCCTCGAATTGACAGACACTATGGGCACGCTGACGTATAGGCCACATCCAGCACGATTCATTTTATTCATTAAGAAAAAAGATTAAAAACGGAATATATATTCTCTGTGATTATAACAAAACACGGTTTTATGCAATCAACTCAAAATTTTCCATTAGATATATTCATTTTAGTACAAAGTAACATCGCAAAAGCATCGGAGACAAAAACATATTTTTTATTTAGCTTTTAACACGGGTAGTACGAACTGCATGTAAAATTGTATGTAAAAGATTATTTTAGGTAGACAGATTTTGCAGAATTTATGTCGACAAACTTATTATATTCTGAATATGTTGAAATTTCTGCCTTATACGTATTGTGCTATCATGATTTCTGATGATACCTGTGTTGGTAAAATAGAATTAAAGTTATCACTCTGGCAAAAGTTCAAGGCTCTTGTCTGTGAAACATAGGCAAGCAGTTTTATTAATGTAATTTCAGGACATCTTAGTTATCCAAGAAGCTAAGTTTGACGGGTGTATCCTGTTTGTTTCGTGCGCGTGTCTCTCCAACCGTGTGATTATCAGCATATACTGTCAACAGGTGAACGTTGCACCCCGTCTCTCCTTTCATCATCTTTCTTCAATTACCAGCATGTACTGCCAACAGGCGTAAGGGGGTTACAACCCGTCTTTCCTCACGTTTCTTCAGTTTTTCAAAATGTAATAGTTGCACCCCAGTTGTCGCTTCCTCACGTTAGTTCAGTTACCAACATCATATTGTCAACAGGTGTAATACTTGCACCCCAGTTGTCCCTTCCTCACGTTTGTTCAGTTAGCAACATGTAATTGT
>NW_013665724.1:624212-630278 GCF_000517525.1 Limulus polyphemus | reverse complement strand
GTTGCACCCCAGTTGTCCCTTCCTCACGTTTGTTCAGTTACCAACATCATATTGTCAACAGGTGTAATACTTGCACCCCAGTTGTCCCTTCCTCATGTTAGTTCAGTTACCAACATCATATTGTCAACAGGTGTAATAGTTGCACCCCAGTTGTCCCTTCCTCACGTTTGTTCAGTTACTTCAGTTATTGATCTCAACTGTAAGATGTTAAGGAAATAAAGTCAAACATCAAATATATTTGCAAGAAGAGATTTCATTCAAGTGACTATGTAAATTTTTATGACAAGTTTCATTCTTAACGGTGAAGCATCTAATTAAAATAAAATCACTATTCTTCAAACAAGAATGAAATTCTGTTTTCTCACTTAAAACTGAATTGTTCAGTTATTTCCTCATGTGTGTAACATAGCATGGGAACTAAGTGGAATTCCCGTAAAACGTGATTGAATTACTAAATATATGTAAATAAACTAAACGGGATAAACACTTTGAATAACTAAGTATGTAAAGAAACGAAACAAGGTAAACATTTCATACGAGATTATGAATATTTTTTTCCCCATTTTGTAAACATTCCTCAAACAGCGAGTTCGGATGAAAAAACTTCTTAAAGCCAAATATTACGACATAACAATGACCAGTTTACACAATCATTAAGCTACGCTCTGCTTTCACATATGTAACAGTCCAGATGTTAGAAAAGCAACCAGGGTAGTTGGGGAAAGGTAGGTGAAAAACATTGAGTTAAAATTGTGAAAATCAAGTAAACACATGGTTTGAACTTGTATATCCTCAGGTTCTGGGCGAAAATGGAATGTTAGTGTGGGAAGTCTTGCAACCTATAATACAGAAACAGGGACTTAAAATGCCGATTGTCAAGATGCTGGAGACAGGAGTTCCTATCGGAGAGACCGCATTGGTCACTCTTCTAGACAGACAGGAAATCTTAATACAGGAAAGCCTTCCAGAAAAGAGCCCACGAGCAGGTAGACAAAATATATTTAAGCTCCATTAACATAATTCGGTATAACAGAAGGCTTATATTCTGTTTTGTTGGTATAGTTCTGTATTTATGTGTTGGTATAAGTTTAATAAGACATCAGTTGTTTATATAAAATGAATTCGAGAATTATTTCTATATAGGCATCTCGTAACGCCATCTAAAAGTGAAGTTTGTTCCTTTTTCTTACAAGATACAAAGCTTGACATTTTGTTTTTGTGTTTAGCAGTATATACAAATTTTATTTTTCTAAAAAATTTCTGAAACGTTAGTGATTTTTTATTGTGACCGCTTTCAAGTTGAAGAGATTTGTAAAAACGCGGCTGTTACTATTATTATTATTATTATTTCGTTAAAACATTCAACTTGTTTTAAAATTGAAAACTTTGAGACGATTTTCTGACAGTTATTTAAACTATTTGCTGACACGATAAATTTGTTTTAGCGCCACCTGATACAATATATATATATTAAACGTTTTTTCTGTCCACAGGTTGGGATGAACAGTTCAGTATAGTTGAAGACTTGCATAATACCGAAAAGTACTACCGTCAGATTCTTCATTCTGTCTCCCAGCTTTATGAAGAATTACTCAAGTGTGTTACATTTTGTGATTACGCTTCAAAGAAACGTCATATTTGATAACTGGTCTTCTTTCTACATATTCAATACAAAATATAATATTTGAGTGGTGTAACGAAGTTCACGTTAGAAATTAATTTTTTTATTTTTCGTTATAAACATTTATAAAACAAATTAGTAGAATACTTAAGAGTGTCAAACGCTCAGTTAACCTAATTTCACAGGCCTGCGAAATTTAAACTCCCTAGAAGTTGTCTTGGTTTTAATAATGGATTTTTCCATAATTCAGCTACGCAGATTTCGAAAATAATATTTTTTTTCTATCATGTAAGGATTTTCTACAAATCGGGAAGAAAAGAATAACTCTTACTCAATATTTCGTTTACCACAATGAACATTTTATATTATTACGTTTGTCAACAAAAATACAAATAAACTAAAGAGAAGGGAAGAACATTGATGTCAAACGAATATGCATCCTCATTCATCCTGATTCTTTTTGTGAAACCTACGTCTTTTAGTCACAAAATTACATGTTGTGGTCTTTCTTTTATGTATTGCGTTATGACGTTTTGTGAAAAATCTGTACTTGATGGAGAAAAATGGATATCATTTTCGGATTCGGCGTATAGAAATTACTGTAGAACATACATAAAAAATATCAAGACAATAAAACCATCGCAGACCTGTATTCTCATAGGTATATTATATTTTATACTTGGGGCTCGTTTTTTTAAATTATAGAGGTTTTGGATAGCCATAGATTTTACACATGTTAAATAATTTAAAGTAATAAAAACAGTAAACGTGAATTTTGAGCTATTTATAAATTCTGTTAAGTTAACATGAGCATTCTAACGACAGCTAAAACTTGTGAAATAGGAGTAAGAATAAGTTGGAATAACGTTTTTTTATTGTATATAGCAAAAACAAGAATAAACACTCATATTTATTTTATTAAAAAAAAAAAACGGAAACGGTCATTTGGCATTCTAATGATAGGGTAAAGCAACGATATTTTTACGTATCCTTCGAAAAGGATGAAAGAAAGAGATGACTTTCTGCCCAATAATAAACAAGAGGGAACTCTCAATAGCCACGGCACTTGAAATTATTTTAGGCATGATTAATCTGAGACCTTTGTTTCCCTTTTTATCAGCTATATTTTTGTGCGGCAGCAATACCAGGCGTGGGGCGCGCGTATACCCGATTCGATTTTATTACTCATCAGGATCTCTACCAGCCTACCCTCAATTGAAATTATTTTAGGCATGGTTAGAGTAAATTATCTATATAAGACCTTGGGCGTGGTCAAATACATCATTCGAGAGGGCTTGATTTCCCTTGTCCAAAACTGTAATTCAATCTGAAATCGGTCAAGAGAGGACGGAGTTATGAGCTGAAAATTTCTACTTGACAAGAAAGAAAAATAAACTTGGAGCCGTTTTATGAGCTGTTATGCCGCTGGCTAAAAACTCAAAAAATAAAGTATGGAGCAATATTGTTTTTAGTAATCCAAAGTAAAACAACAAGGAGTACAGTTGTATTCGTTTCATGATATAAATTTGTCTGCTCTAATAAATAAAAAGCTAAATCATTTATTTATAAAAAATACTCTACACCAGTGGCTACTTCTAATATTCTCTCAATAATTGTTTGTCCAACTGAACATTAATTTTCTTCTCCATACCAACTACGAAGGTTTTAAGCATTTGGTGTCACCATGCGTTGGAGAGACCACAGCCATAAACATTACAAAAGTTATACTGATGATAATAATAAAGATAACAGAGCAGAGTAATTACAAATGTTTTCCATTTGTAAAATATGACGGATGTTTATTGATGACTCTGCATTTTATAATGATTAGAGTGAAATGTTAATTGTTTACTTGCTGGTTCAGAGGGTAACAATTTATTTAAAACCATTATAAAGATGAGGGAGAATACAGTAAAAGTTATTTTTTTTCATGCTTCGTTCTAGAGAGTGAAGTATAACTAGAATTCTGTCATAAGTTGTCCATGGTAACAGAGTTTCTATTTGTGATCTTACACTGTAAGTATGTACATTTTCACCCAGTCATGTTTTCTCTTGCAGGAAGCTTGTATCCGTACATCCGGAAGAATACAAGATTTTATTTGATTGGGTAGATCCTCTGTGTTCCTTAAGTAACCTGATATTAGCTAAGGTAAATGTTTCTTTCTTAGTGGTTAATAACCAGCGAACTGATGTTTTGCAGGAAACGTGTGTTTTTGGCTCTAATTGTGAGAAATGAGCTTAGGTGTTTGTGAAAAACTGTCTATCTTAATATTAACTTACGTTTTTCTCGGGTCAGAGTATAATACAATGTATGTTATTTAGTAGTAATTGTTCTAATTAAGCAGCCGTTTGGCTTTACCTTTTCATTTTTCCTGAAAACATTGCACCTGATATATGCAATGTGTTTGAATCATGTCTTTCAATTTTGATAATTGTAAGTAGTTACACATGATTTATCTCGCCTAATTCTTTTTAATTTTTCATATTATTTTCCACGTTTTCGTTTATTTCAAGCGTGAATGTAAAGTTTTATATTTTTTTTATATACAAGATTAATTGCAATTAAAATTAATTATCATACACTGTTGAGACCTGAATTGATTGAGCACTTTTGAATTAACGTATTGTTGAATTACAGACCAATTCTAGTGCTGTTTGCCTACATGGTGACACCTTTGAACCCCTTTCAAAAACAAATATCGTATAAGAAAAATCCAAACGATTATTCATCACACAGTGCAATTTAGTAAGGACGATAGAGTTAATCATGTTTTGGAATATTTTCTTCACTCATTGGTTGTGATTCTGTGCTAAGCACAACTGTCAACAACTTTGCGAGTTTCGCTCTTGCAAATTCTGTTTACCTGTTTGCTCGTCAAATTGTTTGAAGGAGGGCGTTGAATCGCAATCTCGAGAGGGGATTGACCGCAGATTCCACTAATTCTATCCAACGACCCGTAAAACCCATCTGAAACATTTTTTTTATTATTTTTTTGTGGGAGAGGAAGGTAATGACTAGTCACAAGAAAATTTAGCATTTAAGCAAACTAGAACAATTAGGTTGTGAAGGCAAATAGTTATCCAGAAATATGCTTTGAATTATAGGTAATTGGTTTTGTTCATGAGATTTTAGAAAAATGTGTATACTTTCTCAGCAGTGATTAGATATTACGACTTGAAACGTGGGCAGAAACAGAGTTCATGAGCCTTGTGTGTCTATTAAGTTCTTGAAGATTAGCGGTGCATAAAGTAACGAAAGTTGTTATTGATATAGGAGAAAACGTATTTTTTTTTCTGCATGATACATCCAACAGTTCTATTTCACAATAAAAATAAATGTAAAATAGAGACTGAAAACACGATATATTCACATTTATCCCGTTTCGTTTTAAAATGTTGACATTTTAGAGAGAGAGAGACAAAATTGTTTAATACATAAAGCTGAAGTTGTTTCAGTTATCATTCGTTCAAGCCGTTTCGTAATTATATTATCAGCTGGGTAAATCAGGTTTCATTTATTATCTGGCTTCATTTAGTCAAGCGAAAACACTATGGAATTATAAGTATTTGCATTCAAAAGACATAAAATGTATCCATTATTCTCGCCTAAATTTATTGCTTCATTCAATTCATTACTCCTTTATCAAAGACCCTTTCTGTTACATACAAAGATTGTTTGTTATGTTGGGCGTCAGTTGGGCTGGATGGTAAAACACAAAGGAATCTCTGAAACGCTATTTATTCATGTGTGCAATTTAAAATATGTATATATTCCAGGCCAATTGATGAGCTCTAATATTGAATGAAAGGCCTCTTGGGCAGAATCTTTTTTGAGGTAAAATATAGATATGAAATGCTATTTTTACACACTTCTGATTTCGAATCCGATATGGAGAAATTAAAAGGCATGTAAACAACAAAAAAAAAAAAACTAAGTGTACGAGATTCTTATCAAAACTTTTTGACCCATTGGTTATTATGTGTATCACCAACTAATATGCTTCTTAGTTTTGTGTAATTCCAGCAGGCTACTGGGGTTGGAAAGAATTTCAAAAGGGCTACACGCGACGAGAACAGTAAGAATTTTATGATACAAGCTGAGGTATCCGTCCTTTGTCCGGGTTATGAACTTAAAAACGTGTGGGTGGATGCTATGATAACTAACAGAAAAATCCTAACTTTAATAACATGTTAAGTTATAAATAAATTGTATGAAACTATACATTATTACCTCACCAAAAGTTTTGTATAAGCTTAAAGAACTCGTATATATAATACACACACACACACACACACACACACACACACACACACACACACACACACACACACACACACACACACAACTAACTAAACTAACTACGTACGTACTACGTCGTGACGAGTAGTACGTACGGTAGGTTACGTTACGTTTAACGGTAAGGTAAGGTAGGGTACGGGTACGG
>NW_013665724.1:615950-624191 GCF_000517525.1 Limulus polyphemus | reverse complement strand
TAGTTAAAGTTTAACGTTACGTCGTACGGTCCGACCGGACGGACGGAGTACGGTACGTACGACGAGACGAC
Source organism: Limulus polyphemus (assembly GCF_000517525.1). NCBI lineage: Eukaryota > Metazoa > Arthropoda > Merostomata > Xiphosura > Limulidae > Limulus > Limulus polyphemus. The sequence goes on along the minus strand of NW_013665724.1, from coordinate 624,120 downwards.
ACACACACACACACACACACACACACACACACACACACACACACACACACACACACACACACACACAACTTAAAACATGGTACACTGTGCGATGATCAGGGTGACTTTGTACGAAGAGGTAGTGGCGGTAGGGGTGCTTTCTGTTACCCACTTTCAACACCTGGTTCTTAATGCCCTTCCACAGTGTTTCACGTGATTAATTAATAGACCGCAGAAATGTCCCAGCGACTTGGGAGTAATTAGATAGGGTAAAGACAAACACTGTCACACAATTTTTCGAGATTATATGTTCAAGTCGGATAAAGCGTTCAAATGCAGTATCTTGTAAACCATTGAGTACCTACGTCACCGACTCTTTCGCATAACATATTCTAGGGAAAGAGCACCGAACTCATACCAGTTTGTACTAGTGTGTGTGTCATATGGGTTTGCTCTGCCATAGGGAGTTGACAAAGACACAGGACCAAAGTGATACAAGCTCCGATCCATTGTTGTGTGTTATATTTTTTAAATAAAAGGATTAACAAATGTTCACGACCCTTCCACATACAGTTAACAATAATGTAATGACTACATGCAGAACACCTGCATAGAAATTCAGAAACATATCTAAGTATATCTTATTACAGATACATTCCACACTAGTTATGAAATGTTAAAATTGTCAGTTATTTCGATTGTGACACATGCAAATACAACTTAATCATAAATAAAGGTTTATTGCGTTACTTGTACTTTTGTTTTCTTTTATTGAGTTTTACTCTGGCTCACCCTGTATTTTAGTTATTACACAGCATACTTTAGTTTGGATTAGTTTAATATTACTGTGACATTTATTTATATATCTGCGTAGTTACAGAAAGAGTTTGTTGCACAAATAGAGGTTTAAAATTGTTTACAATTTATTGACTATAATTATGTTTACCCTAACAGGCCTAACCGTTCATAATAGAAATGTATTATCATCACACACTCAAACACGTATATATCGATAATGTTTCTTCAGTTATAAATCAGTTATGACAAGTAATTCTTTGTTATCAAGCGCGAAGCTGTCCAATGGGCTATCTATCGTGTGCCCACCGTATCGAAACCCAGTTTTTAGAGTTATAAGTCTTCAGGCTTGCCACTGAGGTGGAGAGGGGGGATCTTTTTCTTTTTAGCAGAACAACCTGTGAATAAATTGAAGTGATTTTGTGGACTGTACTCAGTCAGTACACCTGACTATTAAAAATAAATGACAATTGTGTGGAAGCCACTTAACTTAAACTTGACTGTCACGACAAATGAAAAAAAAACATATAGAAGAGCCAAATGTCACGGTACCTTTCAAGAATTACACATAATGCTGATGAACTTAATACTTGAAACAACAAGAGAATTAAAAAGTGTTTAGTCACGTCGCGCGACCAGTTGCACGGTTTTTGGTCAAGACTGAAACAGTAACTACAGATTGTAGGCTACATGTTAATGCATCATTTCAAACCAGAATACAAGACTTAGCAAATTGGTTCGTGACTATCAGAGCAAAGCATAATCATGTTCCGAAGGACCAAATGTTCTGCTAAACAGAGCTTCGAAACATTAAATTTTACTAAAAATAGTAACTTTACTAAACTTACAAACGAATTACAGTAAGATGGACAAAACATTTATAATTCAAACTCCAGTTAGTTATAATAGACCATCTTTATCTAGAAGCAGGAAGATTTGATGATAAGAATATTTCCTTCACACTTGTCAAGGTGTTTTCAGTTAATTATAGATCAGGAAGTAACTGCTTTTACTCCCGCGTTTTCAGATTAGATGGCATGCGCATCTTTTTTTTTAGATCATGAAAATGAGAGAAAAAAATGTGTGTAAAAACCAAATACTTCTAAGGGCAGTGAAAAACAAAACTTAGTATAGATTTTGAATATTATATATGAGGAAGACCGTTAACTAATACAGAGTTATATTGGTAAATATATTTTAAGTTTATGTATAGAAACTAAATATATAAAGTACTTTGATATGGGTTACAGTTTTGCTGATTAACACGTTAATCTAGATTGTTCTAAGAGACTGTTTAAAGAGTTTGGAAACATGGAACATTTGCTAATGGAGGTTGTTATTTTAGCATGCTTTAAAAGAGTAACTTGCATATGATAGTGCAGTGGCGCGTTGTCGCAGATGCAGGCCATGGCGTCACTGGTGACACGTTTAGCACCTAGAAATTTGGTTCACCACAAATTCCCCACCATACAATGGTGCAATACAATCACGGATATTGGTATAGCTGATGGAGTTATTTAAAAGTAATTCGTAAATAATATTCATACAGCGATATTGTCAAACGATGATTACTCGAAGAAAGTTCTATTTAACATACTCCAGGGAAACATAAAAACTCTCAGAGCGTTTAGTACAGCAACAGGTTCCAAAAATTGCAACTGTTAACAACATAACAATCAAGGATTTGAAACCAATAGAGACTTACAAATCAAAATTTCACAAGTTTCTAAACACACCTTGAAACCAATCCTGTTTGAACACACAACTGTATAGTCACGTGTTCCAGTGGACGTCTGTACCTTTGATTTACCCATACTGATCTTGTAAGTCGACGTCCACTTATAGTGGAAGATCTATGAAAAATATGAGGTTTGAGACTGACCTCGCTTGTCCTTCGCAGAAGCTTGTTACAATGTAAATGGTGATGTCGGGCAACAATGTATTATCATAGTCATGAGTTTATATACTGATTGACGATGAAGAAAGTAGTCCTAACGGAGGCACAGGACTTGAAACATCATTCCTATAAGTGTGATTAGAACTTTGTAGAACGTATAAATATAAAAATTGCAAAATCACAAGTCGTGATTCTAAAACTACTCGTGTTGTATTTTGTAATGATAATGTTACGGAACTATTACACCGACAGCATAGTATTAACAGGTTTACAAGTGTTCATACATGTTATGAACAAGTAAATTTATCATGTGAAATTTCTATGGCTTCACAGTAGAACTTCTTATTTTATTATTTTGAATATTTTACAGATCCTGGCTTCTACTCGCGTTGAGTGAGTTTAAACATTTTCTTCAATTGGTTGAATAAAATTCAAAGACAAAATTAGAATAGCCAGTGTTTTGGCGAGACGTCATTTCTCGGTGCTGAACCGAATAATTGAACGTTTTTCTTATAAACATATTTAAAAAAATTGTACTTCAGCCCCCCCCCCCCACAGTGGCAAAGCGGTATGTCTGCGGACTTACAACGCTAAAAACCGGGATTCGATACCCGTGGTGGGTAGAGCACAAATAGTACATTGTGTAGCTTTGTGCTTAACTTCAAACAAACAAACATTTCTTCAGGCGAAACAATTAATATTTTTTGTTATACGTCATTTTCAGATGATCACTCGTCACACTCAGGAGTTGATAGAATGAGAACTGTTGCTAGTTCGTGTTAGAAATAAATGCTGTAAGTGCTGATCGCTGTGTGCTTAGTTAACAAGTTCGTTGGCAGCAAGACGTACACTGATATAGCCTTTTGAACATAAAGATAATGAGGTTAGTTGCTAAAAGAAATAAAACTAAATAATGGAAGCTATAATAGAAGATTCAAGGGACAGGCGCAGTGCAGAGGAAAATATTGTTCTTTTGAGGTATTATGGGGAAAATGTTGAGGTACTTGCGGTTTTTTACTTTCATTATGGGACATTGGTTGTTTCATGAGTAAGCGTCACGTACTGGAAGAGTATGCTAAAAACGGTCACTGGCCGTTTCATGAGTAAGCGTCACGTACTGGAAGAGTATGCTAAAAACGGTCACTGGCCGTTTCATGAGTAAGCGTCACGTACTGGAGAAGTATGCTAAAAACGGTCACTGGCCGTTTCATGAGTAAGCGTCACGTACTGGAGAAGTATGTTAAAACAGTCACTGGCCGTTTCATGAGTAAGCGTCAGGTACTGGAGAAGTATGTTAAAAACAGTCACTGGCCGTTTCATGAGTAAGCGTCAGGTACTGGAGAAGTATGTTAAAAACAGTCACTGGCCGTTTCATGAGTAAGCATCACGTACTGGAGAAGTACGACAAAAACAGTCACTGGCCGTTTCATGAGTAAGCGTCACGTACTGGAGAAGTATGCTAAAAACAGTCACTGGCCGTTTCATGAGTAAGCGTCAGGTAGTTTCAAAGTTCTTAATTCTCTTACCACCCATATGTTTTTTGTATTGTTCACTTCTTCTGGAGTTCACATCGTATCCTATTGAATAGCTTTATGTATTTATCTGTTTTGATGTTCACTAGTAAAAAAAAAAAAAAAAAAGAAATACCAAAAATTTCGGAGAAATAACTTACTGTCTCAGGAGACCGCAGCAGTGATTCCAATACTAAAGGTATTTTTTGTTGTAATATTTGTGTGTGCCTCAAAACTGCCTCATATGTTAGTAGGTTTGTTTGTTTGAAGCTACACAATGGGCTTTCTGTTCTCTGCCCTCCACGGGTATCGGAACCCGGTTTCTGGCGTTGTAAGACCACAGACATACCGCTGTGCCACTGGGGGGGCATGTTAGTAGGAACTCTATAACCAACAAAGTTTTAGACTCGTGAGCAATATGGTAAATAAATAGTTTAGTAAAATGTGTTTTTCAAAACCTGATTCGATCCATCAGTAATTCTAGACTTAATTTATTCAATCACATAAATAACGTGAAGACGACTTTTCTGTATTTTATTTTTTATATTTTAATTGAAGCATGTTTAAGTAGTCAGATAAAAGTCTTGAAACAAACAGTTATATCAGTTATGTGGCATTTAAGATACTTTTTCTTCGAATGTAGATATTAAAAAAAATAAATTCAGTTACTAAAACTTTAGCCCTTATTTAGCATTAATAGAAAGATGTATCTTCAGGCGTTATTCTAATTCTCTTTGAAATATATATGTGTGTGCATACCATTGTGTTATTCACTTTGGCAAATAGTTCGAATGTTTGTTTTATTTGAATAATTCCTAGAGAGAGCTGTTTGTCAAGTAATTTCTTAGAAGAAAACTGAATTTTTGGTGTTAGTAGTTACTCGATCACCTTTGATTCTTAAAATAGTTTCTTACATTTATTTAGTTAGGGTTAACAAAGTATGGGACTGGTGCATGTTGAAACGGAAGTGAAACTGATTACATCAGTCACGTTAGAAATCTAGCTTCGTGTTTAGCTATAGAGAAATGGTAACTTGACAATTACGACATTCATATTTCGAGTAAAACATTTGATTTTTTTAAATCATCACATAAATAAGTAATTTTGTGTTTCACGAAACCATAAAGTGTCATATTTTTCTTAATTGTCTAAAAATAAATGTAGTACATTTAACATTTGAGAAAAATATATTTTAAATAAATGAGATAAGCCGCTTAGATCACACATTAATATACACAAGTTTAAGTATTTCGACACATTAAATTATTATAACTTTGATTCCTTAACCGTAAAAGACCATTTTTAGGGTCATTTTTGGTGATTGCCAAAAGGTCTAACTAAACCAGAATTTTTTTTATTCATAAAATTTATTATGTATTTTGACATAATATTTTCACTGAGACGAAAACTTTGCTCTACAATTAATGAAGTTCTGTAGGGAGAGGACACAGTGAACTCCCAATTTCCGTAGTTTGTATCCTATGTGTTGTTGGGAATTATTGTATTACATACATTTTTTTGTAATTTACAAGAATATTAGTTGAGAAACTGTTATTATTTTTATTGTTTTATATTTTTCACGACTAAACACGGGTATTAATGCTGTTGGTAACAATTGCATAACTAAACTAATAAAATATTATAATGGAAACCCTACCGTTTCACCAAACAAAGTATATTAAGGGGGGAAATGTCAAAGGTCATAGGTTAGATAACTGAATTGTGTCGGTTGTAAACAAGGGACTAAATAATTCAACTCTTTTATTTTCTTTAATAAGAAAGACCAACTATAAATAAATGAATTGGAAATAATTTTTATACCTGTAGGAGTATTAGTGCTCACCTTTGGTGATGTCATTGTTACCTAGTGATTCTTAACTCAGTGAAACGAAGAAATATTTATCTATATATGTAGTCATTTTTATGTCGGTTAATTTTAATGTCCAAAGTACTTCGCTAGTATTAACACTGTTAAAAAAAAAATTGTTAAGCTCTGATAAGTGTGTGTATGTGCTAGTACCACATGTTGACAGTAGGTTTAAAAATGCAGTAGTTTTGAATACCTTTAGTGTTTCACCTGGTGGAAGATTGATAAGATAAATTAGGTTCTGTAGCAGGTAACATTCTTCAGTAATGTCCGTTAAAGTTTACTGTTGACATGTTTTAACAGTTGGAAGAAATTATTAAAATACTTAAGTTACTTGAACTCTTTACAACTTGTATTTCATCATTTTATATTGTTAAGTATTATCATTATAATATTGTTTTGATCGTGGTTTTGAAACACTGCAGAGTGCAATTCAAGGTAATATTCACAAGTTTTTGTATATATGGAAAAAAAATAAAGAACGCTACAAAACATTTAATTGATATTTTTAAAAAGGCCATAAATATCGTAATATATTTTGCATTTGACATACTTCCAACTTTGTAGATGCGAGGCTCTCATAATACTTTAACAAGTGGGAACAATTCAGTTAAAAGTTTATGTAGACATAAGACGGTATTTACTTCTTTTAACCTTCCACTCAATAGGAAAAGCGCTACTGAAATAACGTATTCAGTTTAAAAATTTACAGAACATTTTTAGTTTGTGGTTAGGCCTGGTGGTTAGGGCGTTCAATTCGCAGTCTGCGGGTCACTGTTTCGAATCCCTATTACCTACCATGCTCGCTCTTTCGACCATGTGACGGTCAATCCCTCTATTCGGTGGTAAAATAATAGCCCAGTAGCTCTTCTCATGCTTTGGCAGCGCCATAATAAGTCACGTATCTAGAATTAAGAAAAGATGCAAATCACCTATGGTTTCAGACATTTCGACACCTTGTATATGTTCATACCTATTTGTTGTATTTAAAACCTTGTACGCACAAAATACAGTCCTAGTCCATTCTCTTAAATTTAGGGCCTGGGAAGGCCTGGTGGTTAGGGCCTTCGAATGCCCGTTACCGAACATGCTCGCTCTTTCAGCCAGGGGTGCGTTATAATGTAACGGTCAATCCCACTATTCGTTGGTAGAAGAGTAGCCCACGAGTTGACGGTGGATGGTGTTGACTAGCTACCTTCCATCTATCACTGCTAAATTAGGGACGGCAAGCCCAGACATCCCTCGTGTTGTTTTGCGCGAAATTCAAAAATAAACACCTACCGGTGTCAGAATATAAAATTTTAACAAGCACTTAAAAGCGTGAATGTTAGTGGGTGAAAATGTTAGGTTATAAACTAGTCGCCTTTTCCTTGTTCCTTGTTTGTACAGTTTTGTTCTAGGCTATTGTATTTTTACCAAGAGGACTTGACAAGACAGCATCTTAACTTTTAAAAGAGTGGAAAAGCATCATTACAATTTTATGTTATTGGATTATGCACCTTTAAAACAGCTAGTACTTGATTAACGTGTTTGTTTTTCAATCAGGACAACTTTAACCGACAACAAAGTAGGTCTCGCTGTTCCCCGCAGCCATCGGTAACTGGGATCTATAACTTGCGTCTCCAGAGCGGAGTTCGTGTTGTTATAAGTTGGCCTATATCTCCACCTAGGGCTCACTGACCCATTGACGCCTAAAGGCGTTTCATGCTATGTCGGTTTGTTGGAACTGCCGTCATTCGTTTTGGGCTTTACCTACAAGTTGCCTTTCGTTCAGTACCACCCAGTATTGTGTTTGTGGGTGTGAGAGGATCTTCATCAGGTTCTAAGTACTTTATGTCTAGAAAATTGGGAACTTAATACCGATAAAAAAATAATAAACATGAAGGTCGTCATGCTTAGTTTGTTTAATTTGTGTTTTTCTTTAATACAGCATTTGATGATTTTTGTTTACTTGAATTTCAAGAAATCGAGAATTGCAAAATCTCGTACAACCTCATCTAAAATGAATTATACGTGCAAATACTCGGAATACGGTCGACAATCGTATCGTGCGACACACAAACACACGTGTAAATAGCCGACAATCGTACCGTGCGACACACAAACACACGTGCAAATACT
>NW_013665724.1:614738-615903 GCF_000517525.1 Limulus polyphemus | reverse complement strand
CAAATACTCGGAATAGGGGCTATTTACACGTGTGTTTGTGTGTCGCACGATACGATTGTCGACCCTATTCCGAGTATTTACACGTGTGTTTGTGTGTCGCGCGGTACGACTGTCGGCTATTTACACGTGTGTTTGTGTGTCGCACGATACGATTGTCGACACGTGTGTTTGTGTGTCGCACGGTACGATTGTCGGTAAATAGCCGACAATCGTACCGTGCGACACACAAACACGCGTGTAAATAATTATGTAATGTATCTTTACCTGAAAAAAAGAATACTAATGTTTATTTTCAATACATCACAGGTAAATATAACTATCACTTTGGTCCATCTTGATTAGAAATGTACACGTTGTTTCACACCAAACCAGCATATATTGTTTCACACCAAACAGCTTATTTGACCACTATATAACAAAGAGAAAAGTGAATTATAATTTTTCTTATTTTTGTAGTTGCAAGTGGCGTTGAGAGAATGGGACGTGCGGCGGAGTAGAATCGGTATGTATTGTTATGAATTTATATTTATGTTATCCGCATAGTTAGTTAAAATATTCTTACTAGAATTCTTGTAAATCTGCCTATTGTAACTTCATGCAGTGCCATTAGTATACCAACGTGAAAACTTACTTTCTGGAATACTGTTAATCTGTTATTGTGAATTATATTCACACAGTAGGATTGCCATACATAAGTGTCGCCAAGAGGAGTCGTCGTAGGGTGCGAACGACCCCACTCTCTCTCCCCTTGAACCTCAATTACATTTTGATGGCCACGAAAAATTACTTGGTGTATAAAGTGGCGCTATAATTGTATATCTGAAACTTCTTTTTTTTTTCCGATGTGACTCTTTAGTCTGACATGAACTTTGCTATGGACCAAGTACTGGACTGTTACAGAATCAACGCTAGTTAGACCTACATGTGTTTACTGATTTTTTAAAACTCCCCACCCCACTGAAAACGTCCTGTGGTTTATCAAATCTAAAATGTGTTTATTTCTTCTGTATATATGTGTGTGACTGTAAATCTAGATTTATGTACAAAATATTATTATACATTTAATGGATAGATGAACAATATGGGTATGTGTCTGAATATAGCATATATATACTACACACACACACACACACACACACACACACACACACACACACACACACAC
>NW_013665724.1:588990-614150 GCF_000517525.1 Limulus polyphemus | reverse complement strand
GTTCACATTTTTAATCACCAAAGGAAAAATCAATTATTTTCTCCCCTCCTCAATATAGTCATCTCTTATCAGGAACTGACCCTAGGTAGTTAACCATCCCTCTTTTCCTGAATAAGTAAAGAAAAGGGGGGAAGGAGTAACAAAGGATAATCGGAACAAAAGAGAGGGTCTTAAAAAAAAAATACGTCAAAAAAATTTCAATCAGCCAGTTCATATGATGTAAATTTGTTCTGGGAAATCATTCCCCAGACCCCGTTAAGTAGTACCCTTCCCCCAAATAAAATCTAGGAGCAGTCCCTACTTATAAGTAGTTGAAGGTATTCATTCTTTACTTCACCGTATATATATAAAAAAAAAAAAACTAGTTAAAAATTTGTAGTTATATACTGCAAACCAAATATTACCAAGGCCAAACTTGGAAACCGTAACCTCCCACCACAGAGAATGACCGCAAGTAGCCGATACTTTAAGTTTTTAAATTAGTGTGTACACAGTGGACTATCTGCATTCTGTCCAACACGGGGAATCGAACTGGATTTTAACATATAAGATCTTAAACTTACCACTGACCCACCGGGGGACACTGCAATAAGTTAAAATGTAACTTGTGCCTTTTCATATATATATTTGAAATGGACCGACCAGTAATGATTTCAACATGATAAAGATAGGAGACGTATCACGTCAGAACTCAAGATTTAGCGCAAGCTTATGAATTTAGATAGTTTGATGCATATCCTGAAAACCTAATATTTATTGAAATTCGAATGAACGCCAATCTAGAACTGACGTCACGTTTCAAAATTATATTAACCGCAGTTGTTCATACGCGTTACTAACCGCTCTTTCTTTAAATGTGAGGAATAAACAATGTGTAGTCCCTTCATAAAAAAGAAAAACCTGCGAATCTTTGACTTCATATTTATTTTACTAGGAGTAACTTAACAAAAGAAGTAACGAGTAGCTGAAATAGTTTGAAACTACTAGTAAAACAAATCTACACTAGCCATAGTAATACTCAATCAAAATGTGTATAATCATTATTGGTTACCAAATCAACAGTTAAACAATTTAACTAGCAACTAAAATTACACGCAGCTTGAGTTAAATGTAAGGATTTACGTGGTTAATATTTAACAACCTGTTAACTCGTACCAAAGCAACACAGTTTAAATTCTGTAATTAAAGAAACGCACGTCCTAAGTAACACATGGGAATTCACGCAGTTACTAATTAAATATTAAAGATTGTCCTTGTTAAAGAGGTTGCGTACTAAAGGAGTCTTTTCTCGTACAGTTACCATCAGAAGTATTTCTGTTAATGCCTTTTCTTTAAGAGTTGGGACGCGGGTAGAACCTGACAATTCGAGTTCGAATCCGTAAAGTACCACAAAATATTCTCCACGTTTTCAACTGTGGATGTATTGTAAGAGTGACAGTCAATCTCTTAACGTGGATTATGGTCGGTATTTTGAAATGAGGTAGGGCGGCAGATAGCCTTATCTGTGCCATAAATACATAAAAAAACTAACTTTTAAAAGCTACACAGTATGTTAACTAGTCAAACAGGTATGTCTGTAGTGTTAAAAACGAAGTAGGTTATCAAGTTGCAAAAAAACACTTATCATAAGGCTTCTTCATATTACGAACGTGGAGCTGAACGTGGCCTAATAGTTAGTGTGCCAGACTGTGATTCCGAGTTCGTGTCCCCTTGCTGTGAATTCTCTCTCCAAACTTAGGGGTCATGGGTGCGTTATAAGAGTGACATTCAAATCCCACTATTCGATTATAGTAGCCCAAGACTTTGCAGTGATTGCTGTTGACTAGTTTTTCAATTCAAAATTAGGAACGGCAAGTGCAGATAGATAGCCCTCAAGTAGCTTTGCGCGAAATTCAAAAAACGACGAGAGAATTCTAAATAGCCGCGGCACTTAAGTCTTTTAGGCAGGATTATAGTACATGCATCTACGAGACTTTTTATTTTTTCCTTTGTATCAGCTATATTTTTGTGCGCTAGCAATACCAGGTATGGGGTTTGCGTATAATCTCAAATTGAAATTCTTTTAGGCAGGATTAGAGTAAAGTAAGCTATGTGACCTTGGGCGTAGTCAAATACATCAATCGAAAGGCTTTGACATCCTGAGTCCAAAACTGTAATTAGATCTCAAATCGGTCAAGAGATGGCGGAGCTATGAACTAAAAGTTTGTACTTGGGGGGGAAAAAAAAACAAACGGAAAAACTCGGAGCCATTCTATGAGCCGTTATGCCCGGCAAATAAAAGTTGTGTAGCTTTACCGCAAATACTGGAAACAAAGCTTATTAAGATTCTAGAAAGAAATTATGAAGAATTGTCATTTTTAATTATTTCTGTTGTTTCTCATAAATAAGTGAAAATACATAGTCTAAAAGTATTTAGATTTTGTTTTTCACAAGTTCATTTGTAATGCCAGATGAAATATATCACAAAATGAAATTGTTCTAATAACTAAGCAACTTAAAGAACATAAATGGGGAAACAAACCCTTCTTTCACCACAATCTTTTGAGTAATCAATATTAAGTAAATTTTGAAAAATTGGCCTTTGTCATAAAATACTTGAAATTTTCAGTTATTGCGTGGTCAGTCATCTTTTATGCAAAGGTTGAAACGTGCATTAAATTTCGGGGTCACAAATTTCAATATTTTGGTTATTATTGTATTATTCATACCTTCATGCAAGATTCTTGTTTTATTTCCACGTGTTTTAACTTTCTGGTAGAAAATACACAATCTCAGCTTCATGTGCACCTATATGTAGATTATAAAAGTGTTATTTTTAAAATTATATTGCGTAATTTACGCAATTTAATTACGCGATTACTGTAATTAACCAGGAATTAATCCCTATACAACTTTATACCAACCAAAATAAAAAAAAAAATAAGAGAAGACAGTGTACACCTGGATGGGGTCGTGTTAAGAGAGGAACTGGCTTCTCGAAGTCGTCGCTGATTCGTTCAAAAAGAGTTGGTCTAGAAGGCTAGTAGGTTAGTAGTCCCTGCTATACCTGGTGGGCATCAGGCGCTCCCGGGAAGACCGGCCTTTCCGCTCGGAACACTCAAAGCAGAACGCACGCCGCCAAAGGAAAATGTAATGACTGCTTGGGCAGTCTCGCATGTAACTCTGCATAAGACGAAGTAAGGTATATAGATGTGCATGGACGAATGAATGCATACGCGCTTTTGGTGTTCTATGTGGACAGAATATCACCGGTTGTGTTGCGAGTAAGGGACATAATCACCTAACGCCAGTAGGCCTAACTTATCGATAGTATTAGGAAACAAGTGCCTGGGGGCAGAAGGCCGAGGCATCCCCATCTTTCTGTATTAATTATTGACAATAGATTTGTCTGCCGTGGAGGGTTCAACAGGAATGCCAGGTAATCGAGGGTGTTTCGGTAAGTTTCTGTCTCTCTCTTTTTTTTTCTTCTTTTTTTTCGAATTCTACCTAGAATATTTAAGCACTACGCCCCATCAATCCCCCCCTTTTTTTGTTTTTTTAGCATTATAAGTGTTCAGACTTATCACTGGGGGTACTCGATAAGTAATGAATATCTCTCATTAAATTAATAAAGAATGACTGAGAGTCTATAAAATATTAAACTCGTGATAATTTTTATATTTTATAGAGAATATTCCAATATTTTAAATCAGCCTTTAAGATTTCCGTAAAATGAAAGTAGGTTTACTGTCAACTAAAACGCATAAAGTTACATTTTTTTTATTTTTTTTTAGTTATCAGTGGGTCAGCCGTAAGTCTGCAGGTTTACGACGATAAAAAACCAGGTTTCGATACCTGTGGTGTGTGTAGCTTTATTCTTAACAGTAACTAACCAGACCATTTTGTTTTTTATCATGTCGGACCGGCATGGCCAGGTGGTTAGGGCGCTTGACTCGCAATCTGCGGGTCGTGGGTTCGAATCCCCGTCCCACCAAACATGCTCGCGCTTTTCAGCCGTGAGAGTGTTCTAATGTGACGATCAATCTCACTATTCGTTGGTAAAAGAGTAGCCCAAGAGTTGGCGGTGGGTGGTGATGACTATCTGCCTTCCCTCTAGCCTTTCATTGCTAAGTTAGGGACGTCTAGCTCAGATAGCCCTCGTGTAGCTTTGCGCGAATTTCACCGTTCGCTATCAAAATGTGAGAGAAAAATGTGGATTGTGGATGGCGCTGTAAGACGTGGTTATATATAAAGGCATATATATATGTATTATATAAATAGAGTACGTATCATCTAAAAAAAAAAAAAAACTTAAATGCACATTATTTTGGATACTTTAATTAATACATATAAATTTTAGTTTACTGAGAAATGGGCCTCTCCAACAAAACGTTTTTTCGAAAATTTTCAATAAAATACCATATTAAACATGAACCATTGCGGTTTTGTATGTAAAATTTAATTTTTCAGAATAGAGTTCATAAAAATACAACAGTAAATAGAGCACTGCAAATTACATAAATAGATTTTTATTGGTTGAGTCAAGAGTTGATTTATTTAGTAGCGTGCTAACTGTGGGGCTAGATCATTGGCGACCTCTTGTTTGTATTCTCGAAGCAGAACACTTGAGACAAATGAAATCGGCGACAAAGAAAGACTTTGATAACTTTATCAGTGTTTCACCGGATCCTTAACGGGATTTCAATCACAACCATGCCCACTTGACAAGATGAGAATAACTGCAGTTTGTCAAGAAAGCCTAGAGATATGTATGAATGAATAATGTTATACACTTTCAGATGTTTGCTATTGCACAGGTTACATGGTTGTCATCCTGTGTATCGTCATTTTTTTCATTTATTTCCGTCAGTGGCATAACGTGTTTATCAAGGTGCATCATTTTTACGTTTTTCCTAACGTTGTTCTTTCTGCTCGGCAATGTAGTTTTGTTTGTTAAACTGCATATCATTTTTGTACATATTATATATTAAACTTTTACACTTGGTGATGCAGCTTTGTTAGTTAAGCTGCACATAATTTTGTATTTGTATTTCGTGATGTACTTTACCACTAAGTGACATAATTTTTTATTTTTTTTTGGCAAGCTATTCAATTTTTTTGTAAATCTTTCATTTATATATAATATATGTGTGTGTGTGTGTATATATGTATGTGTGTACATATATATGTATACACATACATACATACATACATACATACATACATACATACATACATACATATATCACTCACTAATAAGTCGTTATTTGACCGGTTATGACCCAATGGTTAGAATTTCGGACAGTGAATTCTAAAGTCCATAGCTTGCGTTTCGTTACTGCAAAATCGCTTCCCGCGCTTTGTGTGCGTTATAAGAGTAATTGTCAAATCCCACTATTCCATTATAGTGGTCCAAGAGTTCGTAATAGCCGCTATTGACTAGCTGTCTGCCTTCTTGTCTGTCAAATGTGATTGTTAAAATAGTTCAATGTTGCATAACTCAAACATTTGCTGTCATCCCTCAAGAATGTAGTCTTGTTTGCCATGTTTTATCACCGTGATTGTTGAAATATTTCAATGTTGCCTAACTCAAACTTTTGCTGTCATCCCTCAAGAATATAGTTTTGTTTATCATGTTTTATCACTACGAATAAACTCCTTAAATAAAGACAGTGGAATACTGCTAGTCAAAATCAAAAAGCCAAAAAAAATCGAAATTACAAGTACCTTTGAAATTTGTTATGTGATGATAATCCAAAAAATATACTTTTGAACTTAGAAAGATCGTTCAAAGCGCAGAAGGGAAAATAAGTGATTCCAGAAGAAACAATGAATTTAATTCTTACTTTGTGATTTTTATCAATATAATATTATCAAAGAACAAAGCCTATCTCTAACCTATTAAATAACACAAATAAAATATAGTCATATAATGTAATTTATTTTTGAACCGATTGAACTAATCCCAACTGGCTATTTGCGTGGTTGTACAGAAGGTTCTTCGAGATCTGTTAACAAATTGTATAGTCACCTTGCTTCTAGCCATCCCTGTAGCTTGTGACTATCTAAGTTGAAAGCTCTAATCCTCTTGTAATTCAGTTGAAAGGTGGTGATTTGCGAATGCACGTGACCTCTCAAACTGGCCCTTTACAGAATTTTGTAGCACAGAGTTCTCCTATTCTGCTATTATAAAAAGATGTAAGTCATACAGTTTTCCCTTTGCGAAGAAAGCGATACCTGTTGTGTCGAATCGTATCGGTAAAGCAGGGGATAGATTTGATTCCAGCATAGAAAACGTGACTTCTCCACAACTGTCTATCAGTGGCACACTGGAGCTGATGAAGAAAGTTGCAAGCTAAGAACAACCCATTACAGTCAAAGAAGGAACCTCGTTTGGAGCTGCGAACAAGCTATTTTACACGGATTTGGGTATACAGAAGCGACACAAGAGCAATGTTCACTCTTCTCCCAAGGCGTATAAATGAACAGAATACCAAATATCCAAAGCAGTACGAATGGTTTCGGGTATGTGACAAGTGTGCACTTTATGTTTGTGTTCGTAAGATATTCTAGAAAAATTATGCACTCTTTCCAAATCATATACAGCTTGTACTTCCAGAATGATTTTTAGATAACTCGTTCTGTTAGGTGGTTATTGAGAAAACTACCACCATAAAATATTTGATGGCTACTGATAAGAATTCGCTCCCTCTCCAGTGATTTAGCAGCAGACTTGAAGGCTTATAATAACACTAAAATTCTGAGTTCAACCCCTGTGGTGGGAACAGCACAACTAGTCCATTGTGAAGCTTTGGCTTAACAACAAAACAACACCCATGTGAGAGTTGGGATAGTTATTTACAGGCTTATGTCTTAACCCCTACTGAATCGTAGCATTTGACAATTATGTATGAGACATAATATACTTATGTTTGAGATCCAATATTTTAAAATCTAAATAAACAAATTGTTGAAAATTTTTAATGCACATTTAAATGGTTCATTTATACATACAAGATTTTAATACTTAACGCTGTATAGATTCTCATTCAGTTTGCTTTCCAAACATTGTTGGTCACTCACCTTCATGTTATTACCACAATGCCAATTCTTAAGCATAACACTCACCTTCGTGGACATTTATTTGTTTGTTTGTTGGTAAGTAAGCACAAAGCTACGCAATAGGCTACCTGTGTTCTGCCCACAATGGGTATCGAAACCTGGTTTCTAGCGTTGTAAGTCCGCAGACATACCGCTGTGCCACTGAGGGGCATATGGCGTTGAAATGAAATGTTATTACCACAGTGCCAATTCTTAAGCATAAATAGTGTCATGCTGAAACTTACACTAACTTCAATTCATTGAACACGGCAGTTTTAATATACTTCATAGAACACTGGTGTGACATTCTCTAATTATTGTTTACAATAAAGATTATTAAGCGTAATTTGCTTTGATGGTACCGGATATATAACATGCCCATCAATCTTCCAAAAAGTGTGTGATTTTTGAGCAATACTAGTTTTTAAGGTGTCTTTAATATCGAATATAACTGGCGTCATGATTTTCATTTAACTGTAATGGGCCTCTCTCCAACAACAACAAAAAAACGAGTTTGCAGCTGTTAGCATTTTCTTTGTTCGGCTATCACTGTTTATATGCTTACACGATCTTTTCAACAAAGTCGTGCACAACTAACTTAACCTTCGAGATCACGTTATATGTTAACAAGACTATGTCATCGGTATCACTTCAGAAAGACCTCAGGATGATCAGATGGAGAATTGCCTCACAAGTGAATCGCACAGACATTGTCGTTTTTCACATTTAATCCTCTAATTACCGGTTAACTTGTGCACTGTTGTTATTGCTGGGTTCCACATATTACGTAATAGTAATTTTATTTCTGCCTGTTACACCACTAAGTGTGAAGCAATGGCCACGTGGATTAAATCATTCATTTTCTATACGCATCACAGAGAAAAACGAGTAATTTCACATAATAAGATTAACTCTAGTTTTGATGGTTTTTTTTGTTTGTTTTTAATTATTTTTTTTTAATTTGAGTGTTGTTAGGAGCTCCATAACTAACAAAATGTTTGACCCATAAGCAAGTTGTTGCATAAATAGTTTAAATGTTTTTAAAAACCAGCGAGACCCACGTGGTCCTAATCGGTAAGTATAGGGTTAATACTACCAGTTTTATAATTTGTAGATATCTAATATCAGTTAAACCACTTTGTCTCAATTAATCAAGTATGCTGTTGATCCTGATAAACTGCATCATACATTGCAAATTATTGCTGGTTACGACATGGTGATACATATTCTCCATACAGTTTCGGATGTATTTTGTTCAGATACTGGAAATACCTAAAGCATGTGTAGTGAAAAACAGCTTTTAATTTTCATCGCAATCTATACGCAGTGATAATACCAGTTCATTTTGAAGGCATAGTGTGACAAAAATTCTAACTTAGTTCTTATTTCTGATGGTATATCGGATGCAGAAATGATGAACAGTACTCCTGATGAAGAAACTAATGATTACAATGTTTAGCCCACTTTATGCTCCCAAATGTGTGGTAGAACAGAATTCACTGTGACTTCAGTCAATTTGTGACTTAGATGTATGCTGTGTGCATATTCTAAGCATTTCTCGTTTCTCTAACTGTTAAAACTTGCCAAACCTGCATGTAAATACACACACACACACTCTTTTGTTAGGGTTGTGAATGAGGTAGGTATTCGTAAGTTGTACCCATTTTTAATGTCCTAATTGTATATTTTTAACAAAACGTGATGTCTATCCATTTCATTCATATGGACTAGATTATATCAGTAACTCTTGACGTGAAAGCTACGGAAACCAAGTTCATCTATCCTACACTTACCGAACCTTGAAACGCCCGCAGACGATAATGACGTAATGTTAGCGTTTCTCAGGTGTAATGAATTAACCTAATTTCCGTTCATTCTTGCAATCGCCCCAGTTCCTAGAAAATACCAAATCTAAACGTCGGCATCTAACAGTTCAGTGAGCGAGTTATTTCTCGGAGAATGCTTCAGGGGAAAGGCATACTCTACAACGAATGACTTTGAACAGTAGACTATTGTTCTTGGGGATTAAAAACTTAAAAGTATTTTCTCGTGCAAGATATTTTTGGGCTAAGTTAAGAGCTTTAAGGCAGATTTTACAATCGGGACGAAAATATTACGTATATTTGTCTTCCGTTAGACGAATACCAACACCAGCACTCTGAATAACTTTAATTCCCAGTAGGCCCGGCATGGTCAGGTGGTTAGGGCGGTCGACTCACAATCTGAGGGTCGTGGGTTCGAACCTCCGTCACACCAAACATGCTCGCCCTTTCAGCCGTGGTGGCGTTATAATGTTACGGTTAATCCCACTATTCGTTGGTAAAAGATTAGCCCAAGAGTTGGCGGTGGGTGGTGATGACTAGCTGCCTTTCCTCTGGTCTTACACTGCTAATTAAGGACGGCTAGCGCAGATAGCCCTCGTGTAGTTTTGCGCGAAATTCATAACAAACAATTCCCAGTAAAAACTGCTTTACACTTAAGATTACAGTACGTTTTCGTATAGTTTGCAACATCTTTCTGCAGTTAAAAACTTTACCCTAAAACTACAGAATGAACGCAGCTAAGAACTTGCCTTTTTTAACTGTGATGCTTTATTTTAATAGAAATTCTTAATGGGTCAGCCTAAGAATTAAGTGTTATTTCTTTTAAAACATTGTAATAGTTCTTGTTTTTTTATCCTTTCATGTAAAAATATCCAGGAATCGCTGAACGATCACGCGTTATAAAATCTAATAGAAACAAAAATAGTCAAATAATATGGTGGTAGTTGTTAGTGTAATTTTACAGCATTGAAAAATGTTGTGAAGAGGGTAAATTTTAAGACCCGTATATAAGACTTGAACAATACGACGCGAATAACACACTGTCATGGGAGAGTATACCATTCTTACACAAGTCAATAAACAGCGTACTCTCATTCCCAGCATGCTTTTTAAAATAAATAATACTTGGGAGTATAACGTTGTTATATTTGTTAATAAATGACATATTCTCTTAGAATCATTGATTATCATCATGAATAACAGACAGTCTTGGAGGATATCCATTTTTTTAGCATTAATGCAATATATATAATATACTCTCGTATATGGACATCTTATCGGTATACATGATAAATTTTTGCACACATGTTGATACTAACCAGGCAACATACTAGTATTATAATCAGGATACCATCAATTCGTACACATGATACTAACCAGGCAACATACTCGTGGCCTGGTATTATAATCAGGGTACCATCAATTCGTACACATAGTACTAACCACAATAGCATACTTTATACTAGAAGTAACGTACTCTTGTAATAATGCTATTAATTAGGGGTAACATATTCTTGTGCTACCGTCAGAATAACCTTTTACGTGGAGAGCTAATCCGGACAATATACCTCTTTTAGACTGGATGCTAAACATGTTAGCATATTCTCGTACTAACGTGCTCTTTTTCATGGATAGCTAATTACGGTAATAACCCCTTTAAGTCGGGGTATTAAACAGGATAAAAAGTTCTTCTACATAGATTTCTAGTCAGGATATCATGCCATTTTACATGGAGCGTTAATCAGGATAATATACTCTCGAAAGAGTGCCAATCGGAGTAACGTTCTCTCTTATACGGAGTACTAATCTGATACATAACGTATTCTCGTGCAACAACTAATAATTTGAATATAGAGCAAGTATTAGCTGTTAAGTTATTATTTTCAATGAAACTTTGACTGCAGGTGTTATACTAAAACCGTTCTTCCTTACATCCAGTAGAAAAATATTTTATATGCAATGTGACTGAATGAACATTAAAAAGAGGGCGTTTTTATGTTGTTTAAGTATATTAATTTATTGATAGAGTCGGGCGATGGTTAATGATTGATGTGCACAGACGTTGAACTTAAGAATTCATGGCTCATGTCACGTTGAAAATGCGTGCTTCACAACTTGGGTCCATGGGTGCGCTATAAGAGTAACTGTCAAATTCCATCAATCGCCCAAAAGTTGGCAATAGGTGTCGTTGACTAATTGTTTTCCTTTACTCTATCAGTTAAAAATTAGGGATGTTTGTGTAGCTTTGCAAGAAATTCAAAAACCAAAAATATCCCATATTTTTGGCTCCGTGTTGTGGGTTTCGTTTCTGGTGCTCTAAGCAAAATAATATTTCTTGATATTGGTCGGATTAACAAGCCATATTACGTATCTTTTACGTTTCCGCCATGAGAAAATGTGTCCTTAATCGAAAGGACTGGAAACGATACCTATTTCCATAAGAATAAGTACATAAAATATGCGAGGACAGACTGGTATCTAAAATATTACTCGGTAAATGTTAATAATCGACGAGTAAAGATCGTCTATAACAAAACAAAAGTTAGGTGAAAATCGCTAAATAAGGTAATGTTTATGTACTGCAACTTTTACTCCTCTTTAATTGAACTTCATATATTTGTTATATTCAACTTGTATTAGATCTAGTTTTTCTTTATTTGCTTAGGTAATATTTTCAATAAACAGCTGTGGACCCAGTACCAACACTATCATGAACATCTGGTTACGTCAGCTATACCGTAAGTATTGTTGCTTATTCACGTTTTATTTGACGTCTTTTCAATTTGGAGCATGCTACACGGGTTGAGTACGTTATATTTAAATGATTTTAGAGTTTTGCCACATTGTTACAGTCAATTTCGCCTTTGTATGACGACCATGCATCTTGACAATAGGCCTGCAGCTTAGCTATTATTACAAAAGGTTTAGTCGTAAGACTGCCTTGTTCAAAATACACCTCTCTTCCCAGTGCTGCTTCTCATAAGCCATCTAGTTTATGAGGGCGACAAGAGCAACGGTTTCTTAGGGCCCGTCTCAACAGATCAATCGCTTAAAAATTCAAAGGTGCAGCATCCGGCGACTGGATCGATATGTTTTCATATAGAATAACATGGATGCCGTTATGTTCTCCAACTTTGTTGAGGTATGCGACAGTTGAACAGATACGTCGTAGAAGCAAGTTGTGGACACGTGACTTATGTCATTTTTCCGGGAAATATCCTTCTTGGTTTTGTTGCATACTGTTGCCTTGGTCATGTGGACAACTTTTGCCAATGATATTTGATTTCATGGGTTCTCATCCGTTACGAAATGCCTCATCTACAACGGCTGGGGTAAGACTTATTGCAGGTTTATTGCGTATGGTGCATGTGCCCAAAGTGAATCGATATTATTTTATTTTCCAGTGCCGTTAAATACAAAGGGATGTATATTTCCAGTGCCGTTAAATACAAAGGGATGTATATTTCCAGTGCCGTTAAATACAAAGGGATGTATATCCCCATCTTGGAAAATCTGTATCCTAGATCTGAACGCGTCTTTTATGATCTCAGTTTATTAGGTTTTTGGGTCGGAGGGGGCTTTTATGCACCTTTCTCAAAAGGATCAATGTTCGCTAGCGTCATATTACCTAAGCTACACCAAACAATGCGAAAATGTAGTTCCGATATATTCTGTTCCACCGTAACTTTATATTGACTGTAGGTATCAAGTGACTTGCTGATTTGCATATTCAAAATCGTTTTGATGTGACGTACTTAGCCCTCTGAATAACTTATGTAATGATCTTTAAAAAATGCATAAACTGAACCCGTGTTAGTTGGTAATTGTTATTATTACTTTTTAATTATTGTAAACAATATCACAA
This sequence comes from Limulus polyphemus, assembly GCF_000517525.1. Classification (NCBI taxonomy): domain Eukaryota; kingdom Metazoa; phylum Arthropoda; class Merostomata; order Xiphosura; family Limulidae; genus Limulus; species Limulus polyphemus. Next base: position 601,382 of record NW_013665724.1, on the reverse strand, counting down.
CTTCACTAAAAGATGCTTTTTCTTTCACTTGCAAAGAATATGAGCTAGAAGTGGTTCTAAAGTAAAGATGAACAAAGAAGACACGGGTATGTTACACAACATACATCTAAAGAGTAAAGTGTAGATTTTGAACTTATTACATATAATATCTTAAATCAGTACTTGTCTTGGAGGAAATAAATTTCCCTGACGTACAAGGAAGATCAAAAGTTCATTTCATGACAATTTAGACGTGGAACAGGATGTTTCAAAAACTATCACAGAAAGTTTTCAATACGTTTTTTTTTTTGTTATTCTCAATCAGCATGTAAAACCTATCTTTAACTGAAGTTAATACAAACATCATTTGTTCTATACAATGTGAATTGATCCTCGCAAAATCCTGTACACTGAAATGCATTTTATTCAAACCCCTAATCTTGGGTTGTTCAAAGAGAAAGACGAAAATAACCACTAGTTTGCGGAAAAATGATCCAAGAATAATGGAAAATCATGAGGAGGATTTCATTATCCGCTGTTAAATAATAATGTTGTAGGCTGTATTTAAATTTAGACATTTGCGAGATATAAAGAGCGAGCTAGACGAAACTTATCTGGTGATTTCTATTAGTCAATAAATCGATAATTAATTCACGTTTAGTGCGTGTCTGTCAGCATTTAGTTCGGTGTTATATAAATATTGAGTTTGTCTTCTTAATGAAGTAATAAGAGATACAAGGTATTGCACGAAATTAGTAAGTAAGTGAGTGAATATGTTCTATCACAGTCTACTGTGGATCGTAAGTCAATCCGTGAATATTAGTTAAGCTAACTTGTAGTCAAACATATAACATCCTTTTGTGATCATTAAGTATACTGGACTTAGCGTTCTTCTTTTATGGAATAATAAGAAATAAAAACTTCAATAGAAACTGTTGCAAAACTGGATTCAGAAATAGGTTTATTTATAGTAAAAATGAAATCAAGACTGAACATTAAACGACACTTCTTTGAAGCAAGATTGAAAATTTAATAGAAATGGTGAAACAGTGGGAAAAAAATTCACGAAGAAAGAAACGGGAAAATTAGAAGAAAGACGAAAATGAAAGTTACAGAAAATTAAGAAAGAAAAAAAAAAGTTAAAAGTGAATCAAGAAAAAAGACTGAAATTGCAAAGAAAAATCAGTTTGGTCAAAGGCAATATCGAGAAGCTATAAAAAAGGTACAGAAGATCGTAAGAAAATTGAAGAAGTACAAAAGGACACGACTGAACTGAAAAGGGGATCGAGAAAGAAATGAACGTCGGAATAAAACATCTAGAAACTGATTTGCAAATGCAAAGATCGAACTAGCCACACCACTCTGCGTATGCTCAAGAATTCCAACTTCAAACACATTAGCTATGCCATATGGAATAGGAGAACCTAACTGGGCTACACTTGCTTCACACACATAGGACATTGGACTATTACAGCTATATCACAACTTGATCAAGTTGTGGAATTTATAAGGCTAATTCAACGAAGTCGTATAGTTGAGAAACTAAAATTATAATGGAAAGGTATCGTGGGAGGCATATTAGGCACAGGTTGAAACAATGAACAGTGTAGTGAACAGAAAGCTATATATGTTGTTGAACACTTAAATTGGACCAGCTGTAACAACAATAAACAACATTCCAACTGAGAAGCAAAACATTTATCAGGCATTAATGCCTGCCTTATTAAATAGATTTAGTTTTACATCAGAAAGAAGTGTACGAGCAGAGTAAGGAGAAAAGACGGTACCATAGACTAATTTGCTAAGATGTTAAAAGACGTGCCCTATTATCTTATCCAGAGGCTTCACGTAAAATGATGGATTCATTGGCACGTCACCAATTCAGTGATGTCATATAGGATACGGATATATGAATTAGGCTAAAGCAAAGTAGATAACATATTTAAAGGAAACTGTCTAGTTGGTGATGGAATCTGAATATGTTAAAATTACAGATTTACAACTAACCCTACCATGCAGGAATTATGAAATCGTTAGATCAAATAGCACAGAAACGTCAATTTCCTCTGATATTGATTTAGAGAAACTTAAAAGATTAATTAGAAAAATGTTTAATCACAATGGAAGAAGTAAACCACAGGACAGAATGCGTTTCATTTGCAACTTAAAAGTTCTTATTTACCAGAAACTGCAGACGGATTGCTCCCAGAGAAAGACAGGGAAAGGAAACTGCTATAAATGTGAAAACATGGTCACTAGATCCAAGACTGCTGTAAATCAACCTTTGACAATAAGCCAAGAAGATGATATCCTGAAGATGGAAATACTCCATATGCCTCAACTGAGATAAAATGTGCATTATTTAAAGAAACCAGTCCATTAGTCAGTAAATACGTTAATGGGAAGTCTTGTAACATGTTGATTGACACTGGTTTTAAGGACATTATTTGACCTGGTCTGGTAATGAAAGTTGAGAAATTGCCTCCAGATATGAAGCAGAAATATATATATATTGCAAATAGCAAGTTGGTTATAAAGTACCACCATTCTCACTGTTGGAAGCTCTTCTGCACAACATGGTGTGTGGGTAATTGACACTGATGAAGAATACACTTTGGGAATATAATTTTAAGCAGAAATACAGATATACAGTTAGACATATTTCAAACATTTTTGTCTATAACCATGAAATCCCTGTATGCTACATTTCAGTTACACCACCAGAGGTTGATCTTCCAGTGACAAGAATAAAAGCATAAGGTAATGAATACAACAAACTTAAAGCGCAACATACTAGAATCCACAAGGACTTGTGGTCCAAAACAAACGTTGTCCACCATGATCATCTTTGGAAGTATGTTGGCAAGAGAATGGCAAACTTCTTAGTTGCAGGAAAGAGTTTGCCTAAAGTAAGTCATCCTGATGAATACCTTGAGGATCCTGTTGAGATAACTTCCAGAGTAACCTCTGTGATGGAACTACCATTCGACTATTTACCTGAAGAAATTTCTCATACTTATGAGATGATAAGTGATGAAGGACAAATGTTCATCATATTTTTCGTACCATAAGTCATGGAAATAAAACCATCAAAAATTATCTGGTGACTGGAGAACTTAGGGGCAGTAAATGAAAAAGGGAAGATTTGGTTTTGTTAATCAACATTTTGATAGTATTTTGTTTAATTAATAATGATTGTAATGTTTATATTTATGAATATTAATGTTTGTTTTTAATTGTCAATAGTTACTATATTATTAATTATGGAAGTTTAATGTACCATTTTACTTTGTATAATAGGATTGTTCAAGGGTCTTGAAAAACTAGGGACTGGGTAGTGTTGTAGGGTATGTCTTAATTTGGACGCTCGAATTGGCGTTTGGCCAGAGGGTGGTTTAACGTTACCTAATGATCGTGGATTAAATGTATTGAATTTTTTTCCAGGTCGTCTGGAACAGTTTGACCCAGATATAAAGAGCGAGTTAGGTTAGATTTGGCAAGAGATTTCTCTTAGTCAGTTGTTTGATAACCAATGCACAGTTTAGTCAGTTTGACAAACTTTTGGTTCAGTGCTGTAAATTTTGAGTATGTTCTAGACGAAGTAATAAGAGATGCACTATAAGTTTTTTTAGAGAACGAAAAATTATCAAATAAGTGAAACTGTGGAGTTGGCGTCTATAGTAAACTCTGGCCTATTAGTTAATATTAGTTAAATTAATTTATGGTATAAGAAATAAAACACTTGCGTTATCATTAAATGGAATGAACTATGTATTCTTATTTTTTTACCGAATAACTGAAAAAAAAAACCGACCCAACAGCAGAAAGTGTTACAATATTAAAATATTGTAGAATATTCGCGTATCGAGCTTCAGATTCCATCTTACCTTTAAAAATTCATGACATTGTTTTCTGTATCTGTTTACTAGTCTTTTAAATGAGAGTAATTGAAGTGTTTTTTTATCTACTTCTGATCACTGTTTGTTTAACCATTCAATACATGTATAATAGAGAACATTCATCAGTATTGGATTGGACTAGATTCCACTCGTTGGTACAGATGAGATAAGACACTCAAATATGAGCGTGTTCATTGAAATTCCAACCTACCAGCCATGTAAAGAATGCAACTACTCTTTTTTTTATCTTGTTGTCATATTTTCTTTGTTCTTTCGAAATTTCATGAATTTCTCTTTCAACTCGGTAAATGAGAATAACATTTAGTGGGACATTTATTCAAAAGAAACCCGCTTGAGTAGTATGAAATAGTTCGGTGTCATCCTTGGAATTATATTTATGCTATTTGAAAATTTCTCTTCATTAAAACCTTTTAATAATATTTTCATCTCTACTTTAGCTACATCATTTTCCTTTTACTTGTAGAAAATTGTGGTTTTTATTAAAATAAAAAAGATTGATTGAGAATCAATCTTAGACTTCATAATCAAACCAGTTATTATTTTCTCGGTGATGTATTTGAGTTCCCTCACTCTGTTGATAAAGCTATAAAACTGATAATGATTAAATGGTTGTTTTCGGAAAATACGTTAGTTCCTACCCTTCACAACCGATCTAAACCTCTCTGCTCTTCCTTAAAACTGGAAGAAATGCATAACTGAAAAAAATATATCTATATGTTTTTATTGTCAGGAAACCAGTAATCGATTTTCAAGCCCATTAAAACAAAAGTTTTTTATTAATAATACTTGTTGAAGTGAATACGTTGTTTCTCAAAAATACACTAACAATATTTACTTTTGTAAAAAAGACGAAAGAGTGGTCGGTTTTGATAAACTTAATAAATGAGCCAGCAATATTTTCAAAATATTATAAGTGTATGATGTTTATAACTAAATATATAATCATGAAGTAATTGTTTAAAATAATATTAACGATCTATATTACACTTTAAACCGAGTTTGTTAGTCACCCTATTTCTAGGTCCTGGTATAATTATTTTTTGGATTAGAAGTTTTAGAGAGCAGATAATTTTACATCAACAAAAAAGTATCGCTCATCTAATATTAGATTTCTTATTTATAGTTTTTTTTAAAGATTAGATTCGTGAAAATGATAAAGCTAATACTTAAAATAAAATATGATACAAGATAGTTCGATGTTAGGTGTCAAATAGTTAAAATGTTCCGACCTTCCTTCTTAATAACATTTAACTTCTTTTCGTCTCACTAATCCTTATAGTAGCGAAAATACATGTGCATAGGTTGACCCTGTGATAGAGTTCGGAACTGGCGAGACGGATTCGGATTCGTGCGATACCACAAAATACCTCCAGACACACACACACACACACACACACACACACACAATTTAAACTGTGTGTGCGTTATAAGAGTAACAGTCAGCGCCTTTGCGTGGATGGTGCATAGTAAGATGCTGCTGACTGGCCGCCTTTTCTCTGATCAGTGGTTCGAAATTAGGTATAGTGGCCCTAGTAGGTTTTCTATAAACAAAACATAAATATTATGGACTTTTAGTACTTGAAAACATGTCTTTGGTAATATTAGTGTTAGCTAGAAAATAGTTCATTTTTTGTACCTTCGTTGTACACGAGATTAAATCTTCATGTAGGTAATTGAATTCCCCACTTAATACTTGGTGATACTGAAAACACCATTGTAATTCTGTATTAAACTTACTGGATGGTTTTATAACGCCGTCTGGTGAAAGTCGTTGTAACCTTCTTGTCACTTGCAGAGTAGGTAGTGGGTATTGAGATATCGTAAATTAAACCACTCTATAATACAGTATATAAATATATCATTATTCGTACATTTTATTTCCAAAATGTTCGCACAGTGACGTATGATAGAAACACATTTTAGTTTACCATATACGAACCCGGCCTTGAACTACGCTATTCTGTACTAGTGTACTGTTACGCACGGTCGGAATCTTGGCCAAAGGCATGTCTATCGTCACACCTGCCCGGCTTGCTAGATTATTCTATAAGCGGATCTTAAGTAATTTTTCAAGCAAGTGTTAGCTGATTTCTGACGGTTTAGTCATATATGGAAATAAAATGTAGTCTCCCTTTTATATTAGCGGGGCACGTGCAATCCGGCGTTCTGGGGGTTTACAGCAGAGCTAAGTGTTTGTTCATTTATTTTTTACACAAAACAAGGCTAAAACTCGAAGAATTGCTGGTGTGTTTTGTTGAGTAAGGAAAGCTTTTTTTTGCTTTTTTCTTTCCGCTGGTGTTCAGTTGTTTTTACACTCCATCCACCAAAAGCTGAGATGAAAGACAGAGAGAAGAATTATTAGTGTATTTGTTTGCCACAAAACGTTACTTGCTTTATTTATCCACTAAAGTGTTGTCATTTGTGCAGATTTGTTTCAGTCTTTTGTGTTTCGTAATTGGCTTAGTTATTTTATTATTACTCTGTACTTAACACGTCTATTTTTCAGCTTAATGGCTTATCTGTTGGCGTTAAGTTTGTACTTTGGAGTGCCACAATAGTACTATCTAGTAATAGTTGTATTATTTTCATTACTGATTTCTTTGTAATACTGTCTTCTGAAAGTTACGTTATTCCTACTAACAAAGGTATTTTTGTAGGCTTCACGTGGGTGGAGGAACAGCGTGCGTCTGCGTTATTCACCGGCACTTCGGCAGCAGCAAGAAAGGAAAATTTAAATGGCTGTCAAACTCGTAAAAAATGATGAAAGAAATAAAGTAAGAGATCCTACAATCCCATTGGGATATGCCCAAGAATTCATGAAGGTTTCATAGTGATCAGGGATAGAAAAGTTGTACAATTTTCGTCACGGACAAACAGACATATACAGGTTTATAGTATAGATACTGCTGCTGAATTTATTGGCAAGGTTTGTAATACTGCTTGGTGATGGTTGTAATAACCTTTTGTTATTGTGGTTGCTAGTAGGATTTGTAGTGTGGCTGCTCTTTTAACATCGTATTTGTGTTGTTGGTTGCAAATTTTATAATAAAGCCAACTGATACTTATACCAGACTATGTAGATAGTAATACAGAGTATATCAGCTTATTGCTTTATGAAAAATACTGCCTTTATGTGGCACTACGAACATTTAAATGGTGCAGTATAGATGTGTGCCACATCTTACATGTAAAAATGAAGTAAAAATTACTTACTTGTTTTCATCTTGAGAGCCATATTATAATATTGACTCATGTAAACCAAACTATATAATGAAATAAGGTAAACCTCATATTATACGTAAAGCTCCCCAGTGGCTTAGCGGTAAGTGCGAGGGCATATACGCTAAATATCGGGGTTCGATACACGTGGCTGGCACATCTCAGATGGCCTATTGTGCAGCTTCGCGTACAAACAAAGATTATATGTAATAATTGCTGTCTGCATTTCTCCCTAAAATAAATCAAACTGAAACCACATTTTAATAACAGAACGTTTTAATACAATTTTAACAAAAACAAAAGATTGATATGTACGTAATCTTAACATTATTATACTTATGCTCTAAAACATTGTAATGTGCCTTGTTCCAAAACATGAATGGAACTGCCAAACCAGTTGTAATACAGTTAATTTTTATGAAACTTCGACAACAAAAATATGTGTGCCTAATTAATATGATTTTAAAAAGGTATTGTTCAGTAAGAGAGAAAAACTCGTCACTTTAATCATGAACATTATATTAGCATTGTATACAGTTTAAAATTCAGAGGGAGTTTAAGCCACTGTGTATTGTAGAAACTAGATTAATGTAAAGTATGCGTAGAATATAAAAAAAAAACTACTTGGAACTTATTAAACTCGCGAATGCTTAAACGTAAATCGAAGATTACATTAAGATTATGTGAAAAAAGAGTAAAATTTTAGTGATTAAAAGATTTCGTTAGGTCCAAAAATACATAAGGACAGAGAATACTACAAACTTTTATGAATAAAACAAAATTAAATAATAGTAATAGTACAAATACTGTTAAGAGCGAGTATGCAATAATTAATTTTATAGTGAAGTAAAATTATGAAGGGGTTAGATATTTATTACATATAGACCATTTTTACATATCATTATCATAAATACATGTGAAAATCAAGAGGTGTTGGTTCATTGAATTAATATCCACATTATTTTACAATGTTTTTACAGTATGTTTCATTACTGTTTATAATTTGCATTATTTTCGTTTGTTTTTGCTGTTTGTTCTACAAATAAAAATTCTGTTTTGATGTTTCCCAAGAATCAAACTTGGTGCTAATATAAAAATTCCTACCTTCTGCTTTCATGCTCGTTGATAACTATTATACAAATTTTGCACTAACTTCTACACATCGTAATCAACACCGATATTAACACACGTTAAACAATTGGAAACTAGGTTTCATTAAATTTCAGTGTGTTCTTATATTAGTTAGTTGTGCTACCATATTTTCACCTGCACACCATTAGCTATTAGTATAGGCCCGGCATGGCCAGGTGGTTAGGATGCTTGACTCGCAATCTGAGGTTTGCTGGTTCGAATCACCGTCCCACCAAATATGCTCGCTCTTTCAGCCGTGGGGCGTTATAATGTGACGGTCAATACCACTGTTCGTGGTAAAAGAGTAGCCGAAGCGCTGGCGGTGGGTGGTGATGACTAGCTGCCTTCCCTCTAGTCTTTCTGCTAAATTAGGGACGGCTAGCGCAGATAGCCCTCGTATAGCTGTGCACGAAATTCAAACCAAACCAAGATATTAGTATTAATGTAGTCTTGCATTCAACACAATTCAGTTATGCTTGGAATTTTCTGACTTTATAGTCTCACAAATAGATGGTAGAGTTTGTGTGTTGTATTTACTACAATACTATCAGAATTTAATTCATTATCCTATTCAACTCTTCTTGCACTGTTCTCTACTTTGTGTAATAGTTTTAACTGTGTCAGGTTTTATGTATGTGTGGTCCACATTCTTTACAGTATGTGTCTGTGACTTGTTGGTATTAAATTGCAACAATAAACAAACAGTACACAGTCCATTTGTTTTAAAATATTATATTAAAACAAGTCAAACATATATATACAAATGTTAATTACACAGGTAATTACAACAGTTGTATCCAGAGCTTTAAGTAATCGTCTCTTTTCGTTAAAGTCCACACAGGCTAGTTCAGTTACTATAGAATACAATTAACAAGAAAAAATTATTCTTCTCTGCTCTGTTATTACAATACAATCTAGGTAATTTCACTTTACAAATCGTCACAATACGCCCTTTATGGCTGAACTCACAACCACACAGTCTAATTTAACTTGAACTGCATTTTGGATGCGTATTTATAGACTGACCGAGGCCTAGAACGTTCCACACGAGATATTATGATGCAATAATACTCAATTAAAACAATGAAAAAACTTAGAAGGTTCTAGTAACATGACACAATGAACTAACAACGTATGCTTCAAACAGTTGCGTAAACAAACCTGCGATAAACTATCGCTTGTAAAAATAACTAAATTTAACACTTGTGCTGTACTTAAACTATCTAAATCATATCACTCGCATTAAACTTAAACAGTCGTGTATATCTAAGAAACTCGTTTATTTTTATTATTGTTATAACATCTATGGTTAATTTTCACAATTTTCTTTTAAGTTCAACTTCCTTATCGTACACAAATAATTTATCAGTGCCGCAAACAAATCTGTCCTTAAAATGTAAAGCATATACTCAATAGACGTTTTTAGTTATCGCAAATACTGGAGGAATTAAATATAACCATTGTTCACTTAAGACTGTATTTTTAGCAAAGAACAAAAAAACACGTTTTATTCTTAACTCTTGTAACCACTTTTATAAATATAAATTTTGAAGACATAAAGATTTAGGTAAAAATCAGTAACAAAAAAGAAAAAGAAAAAATGTGACTAAGCTTACACGAAACTAATAAACACCTCAATACGTTTCTTTTTTTTTATATAGCTATGACTATAAGTAGCCCTCTGAACGATAACCCACGAACCACAGGTTAGGGCTCTCGACTCGCAATCTGAAAGTTGTGGGTTCGGAGTCCCGTCACTGAACATTTTCGTCTTTTCAACGTGGGGGCGTTATAATATCACCATCAATCCCACTATTCGTTGGTAAACGAGCAGCCTAAGAGTTGACTGTGGGTGGTGTTGACTAGCTCCCCCCCCCCCTCTAGTCTATCTTTGCTAAATTAGTAGCTTTGCGCAAAATTCAAACCATACTGAACTACAACAACGCCATCAGTATGGCAAAAAGGTATTTAAGTAACTTTCGTACATGTGACTGTACAGAAGCTGACTCATTATATTACTACTAATTACCTACTCTATGACTATACTATCCTTGTGTTGCTGTTGGTGCTTTTATAATAGCTGTAGTACTCTTGTGTTGTTCGTTACATTCATTAGCATTGATTACAGTGCTGTTTAGTGACAGTTAGACCTAACTCTGCGTCCCTCAATGGCTCGGCGGTAAGTCTGAGGGCTCACGCCACTAAAAACCGGGTTTCGATACTCGTGGTGGGAAGAGAACAGATAGCACATGGTGTAGCTTTGTGCTTAAAAACACACAAACAAAATCTTACTTTGATTTATTGTAGTTCATGAGCAGTTTCAAAGTATTACCTTTTTGTTGTATATTTTAATTTTGTCTGTACTTTAAAGGCTGGGTGTGGTTTAGTAATTAGCGTGCCAGACTGTGAATTTAGTTGTCTGAGGTTCACGTTCCTTTGGCGCTAATCGCGCTCAGCTCTGTGACGTCGGAGATGCATTATAAGGGAGACAGTCAAATCCCACTATTTGATTAGAGTAACTCAAGAGTTAGTTAAGGATTATATTCTGTTCAGTTAACTATTAGAACACTTATTTCTAAGGTTAACGTTACCTCATTAAAATAATGACAACTTAGATACCTTAAGTTCCAAATTCCTTCGTTAGAGGGCGCCTATTATATTGGCAGCTAAAAACATCAAAATTGTTTTTATATGCAGGAGACAATAACGTAATGGTTTATCTTGCACTAATATAACAGTAATCTTATCTAATCTATGGCTCTATACATTCGCTAATACATCCTGATAGTATATAATCCTTAATACCCATGTCTCGGCGATTGTAAAACTCCCCTACATGCTTACAGTCAAGATTACGTGAGGAATGTGGACACCTACAGATTCTCTTCAGAACACGAATAAAAATTAACAAACTTTCAAACGAATTCTACATTCTTCACGAACGTCTGCCAAGAAGTGTTTAGTTAGAACCTTATACCTGGTTTTGTCATGTACATGGTTTTCTTGTTTGCGTTGGCTGTGGTTGGGAAATTAAACAATCGGAGAGCCTCGTGGTATTAGCTTCTTGGGAAGGATCAGATGAAATATCCACTTAACAGCAACTGTACGAAGGAATGTTATTTACGTGGCCAGACATACTAACAAGTGCCTTTAATCACTCTTGTGACATAGGGGTGACCATCGACCGTAGGGCGTGATCTGGGTGTTATAAATGGTTCTTGAGCAGCGGTAACAAGTTGAGATGAAACAGACCCGAAGAGTGTGCATTTCCCCTCCCCCCTCTAGATCAACGATCGAACTTGTCGACATTTTGTTGGTTCAAATGATTTAGCCTTCACATACAGACTTTGTGAACATCACGAGAATATTAAGTAACTCCATAAAATTTATTGAGATGCTTAACAAAAGTGATCGATAACTGCCATTGAGGTTTAACGAACTTTTATATAACAAGAAACAACTTTCGGCTTTTAGTCTTCAGAATTCTTTTTCTTCTTAAACGATGTGTTGTTTATCGAGACGAATAAATAAAATGGCGACTCAATCAAATTCGCATTTATCTTCGTATTCTTGCAACTTTTTTCAAGTTTTTTATATTCGTGACATCACCTACTAATATCGCACAATTATCTGGAAACCTTTGTACTTAAATGATACAATCAGTTCGTCTCATGACATTTTTTGATTATCTGTTTTTAAATATTAAAGTCGTTATTGTGGCTGTATTTAGAACTTCCCTTTAACTGTATTGTCTTTTTATTTGTGTGTATTAAAGAGGACGTTTCTTGTTTAATAGTTTTGCTGTTGTGTTATCGTTATCTCATTGACTTGTATTCTGACTCGTGACCATATTCTTTGATCTGAAATGAGTTTTTGTCATCACTATTTAAATAATTTTAATATTACATTAATCTTTTAAAATTTTTATGTAGATCCTAACCAATTCTAATTTATAGAAAACAGTTACATCCACATTCGACTTATTCACACTCCTGGTAACTTAAACTTAAGATAATTTAATTACTGACGATCTTTATTTTTATCTACGTAAAACTGATTCACGCACACTACAACTCTATGTCAGTCCTAAACCACACAAACAGGACTGCCCTCTACGACTTATACTGTCCACATATGATTCCT
>NW_013665724.1:587891-588980 GCF_000517525.1 Limulus polyphemus | reverse complement strand
AAATATACACTAGACCAAACTAAATTCTAGAGCCTTAATGGCCAGTTTTGATGTGTCACTCTTCACTGAAGTCCCCGCCAATGAAGCTTGCAATATTGCACTCGACCTCAACATTATAGACCCCAACAAGTTAATGCACATCCCCCAGCACACTTTTTACTTCTCTCTTAGAATTTACAACTAAAACAAACTTCATTTTCAACAACGCACATTTCCTCCAAATAGATGGTTTAAGTATGGATAATCCTGTTTCACTCGTTCATGCCAATATATTTATGACCCAGATCGAAAGACAAGCCATATATTTTGCGCTTCATCCCTCGCAGAACACACACTAACTTTCTTTGAACACCATAAACTCCATTCATCCCAACATCAAATTTACCACAGAACACGAAAACAATAAACAATTATCTTTTCTTAACCTCAACATTATTAGATCGGATTCGCAGCTTAAAACCAAAATTCACCATCAGAACACACACACACCAGCCTCTCCATCCCCTGGACTTCCGCTCATGACACCACAAACAAAAAATCAATACACTCAAAAACCTCATAAACACATCCACAAGACTGTTCAACGGACTACATAGATGAAGAAATCATCCATATAAAGCATTCCTTCATTCACACCAATAAATTTCCACCAGCTATTGTTGAAAAACTCTCCTACATTCCCCACAACAAAACTCAACTCACAAACAAAATTGATACTAACTAACCCAACAACAGAACATTACACTGCAGTTTATCTTTTGTCCCTGAAACCAGCTCAAGAATTATCCACTCTTGGACAAAACTAACCATTAAACATAATATTCCTGTCAACGTCAAATTCTATCAAAAACCCGGCCCTAAATTAAAATCTTTACTAAGCAAAAATTATTTAGAATCGCACAATACCAACGTCATTTACAAAATAACATTGCAATAACTGCCCAAAATTCTACATCGGAGAAACGAGAAGAAAATTGGAAACCAGATTCACAGAACACGATAAAAAAATTAGTCCCATGTTTTCCACCGTATCAACTCAAAAAACCATAGTATATCTATCAAAAACACAGTAATTTTAAACAAAGAATC
>NW_013665724.1:580608-587755 GCF_000517525.1 Limulus polyphemus | reverse complement strand
GATTACTTGTTTACCTACTACTTACTAGTATTAGTTTTTTATTTTAGTGTATAGTATATATATATATATATATATATATATATATATATCTGTGTCTGTGTAAACTACTCGTACCTGATGATGACAAAACCTTGTCGAAACGTTGTACATTTTCTGTTATGTTAAACGTATATTAAAGTTTTTCTTCGTTACACATTCAAGCCGTCTCCAAGCATTAATATTGTAAATAAAGTCGTTGTACGGTAGCTGTTATTTGATGGTGCACCATCTCCAAATCTGTAATGTCACCCGAAAGTACCGTTAGAGTGTCACAGCTGTCCACTTTTAGGATTGTGACTTGCAATATATTCCCTGCAGCTTTACTGCGTGTAATAGATCACACTTGACCGAGTTCCGCTTTTGAGCTATTTTCAGTGTGCTCTCCTACCCGTTTTTTTTTTTTGTTGTTGTTTCTTTTTTTCGAAGGACAAGGATAGTCAAAATGTACATATCCTATTGATGTTTGGGTTTGTTTTATTTGATGCCATTAGCATTAAAATCTTGAGGATTTGTCGTAAATTTTCTATGTTGATGATCAATACTTTGCTCAATTCACAAAGTTTAAAAGTGATGGTAACAAATGAGTTAAGAAACAGTTGTGTGATTATTTCCACTGTGAATATGTTGTGCCATTTGCGAAAGATTGTGGTGTTGGGGTTATATTTTGGCTTATATTTGGGATGGGACCTGCTTGTGAAATATCTACCCATCTAAATGTTCACAACGCTCTAATGGCCATGGCCAAATTTGTTGAAAGCCAAACTACATGATTATTCCAAAAGGATAACGGTTCATGTTGCAAAAGACACACACACTAAATGAGTTGTTTCAAAGTAATGATACCATGGTCCTTCCGGAGCCTAGATCTTAACCTCATAGAACATCTCTGCAGGGATTAATGTAGACTACAAGTAGTCGTAAACTGTTAGGGCGTTGGAAACAAAGTAGTAGACTATTTTATTATATCAGTGTTGTTTTTATTCTTGTGAAAAGCAATTTTTAAACTTTTTTAGTATTTCCAAATGATTCTAGATAAATGAAAAAGATTACTACAAAAGTATTATTTTAATTATCGAAAATATTTCTTTCTTAATTTTGTTTCGGCTGCATCTAAGTGCTAAGAAATTATATATATTTCCTCATTGTGATATGAAATGTACTAAGTTCACATTAACCAAAGTACAACTTCATGACCATCTGAGTGCTGCAGTTTTAAGCTATAACAGCTCTATGAATGCCCTAATCGATGGTGAGGAACATTTGAGAGTAGGAGGGGTCTAACTGTCGTCGATATATTTTCTTCACCGACCTATACGTATACCGAATTTTTTTTGTGTGTATTCCAAACATTTAATAAGCTGAAGAATGCGGTTTCGAATTATATTCATACAAAGTGGCATTCCATATCATTGAATGATAGAAAAATTAGTGCTCAGCTGCTCATGGAACGATTTTGTTGCTAAATGTGTGCGATTAAAGTTATATATTAGGTCTACAAAATCAAACTTTTGGAACACGTGAACACGTTGAATTTGGTTTAATACTATTTTTCTTTATACACCCACTTTACATTACCTTTTCATTTCTAAAGGTTTTTCAGTTAATTTATCACTGTCAATCTGATGTAGATGTTTAATCTTGTACTTCTTACAATTTGTAAGTAAACTATGCAAGAATGAAACGATAACTAGTTTTTATGTTGTATTGCAGTTTGGTGAGGTACAAAGAATCTACAGACGAAGAATTTTTGACTTTGTGCCGTCTACGACAAGGGGCTTCCAAGTTTTCTCTGCAGGACCTCTTGTTTCTTCCGGTAGGTAGTGGCTACATGACATAGCTGTGTTTTTCTGATCACAGTTGGGGGAAAAAAAGCAAATCCGCTATTAGTCAGCTTTTTTTTTTTACAATCTTGAATATTCTGTTATGATGCGTGACAACATAGTAACACTCTCACATTCAATACTGACAGGTAACATACTAATCAACCAAAGGTTTTTTATGAGTCGTCGTAAAAATTACCATCAATAATTTACCAGAACAGTATGTTGACAACTGTAAAAAAACGTTGTTATTATTATATAATGGTGCCTTAAACTTTTTCATATTTCGGGTGTATATATCATCCTATATATTTTTCGTAGGTTGTCAGAAAGCGTTAATGTTTGATGATAAAAATTATTTGATGATTGTGAAAATGAAGATGATAGGATGGTAAACTGATGAAATACTGTTAAAGGATTATGTTTTATTTTTCAAATATTTGTTCATGGCCAGGCTAAAAGTTTCTTTAGCGAAGAGAATGTTATATTTTGCGTAATCAGTTAGTAATATGCTTATATTTGACGAAGGACACACACACATACGTTTTGTTAAATCTTATGTTTAACACTTTTATTCCTTTGTGTACCTGCACTTTGAGCTACCTGTTTTTTGTATATTCTCTAAAAATTCTTGCACAAGTGCACATATTATTGACATGCTTTTGTTTTCAAATCTTCACACTAACATCTAAATCTAAATATTTACCTTCGAAATAATCTTACCCACAGTATTGTTACGTATTGTTACAGGCTCTTTAATTGTATTTTGCCTTACTCTAGGCTTTTTTAGTCCAAATACAATTAAAAGATGAATAAAAAACACTTTTTTTTTCATACTGACATTGCTTGTATAAAATAGCAGAAGTAAAAGCAGCTTAAAATACGAACGAAACGTCATGTGACGTTTTGCTTTTGAGACCTGCCAAGTCTATGATTTCGCAGCGAAAACTTATTTGTAATATTGTGTTTGAATAATATATAATGCCACCACTGGCGGATCTCACGAACGCTATGATGGAACATCATAATAAGATGATAAATAGTTTCAAACTATTCGATTTTAACTGCCAGTTTAATGGTAAGGAGAGTACATAACATCATTTTAAATAAATCTTTTTGATATTGGCTTATTTTAGCTACTTATATGATTCTGATTTAACGCGTTTTAGACATTCGCATAAACAAAACTGCTGGAAATTTATAAAGAGATAATTTGATATCTGAAACGAAAATTAAAAGTCTGTTTTAAAAATGTAAATTGGATATCTATACAAGAAAATTAAATGACTAGGCAAGGAAAAGGTGTAAGGGATAATAAAGGTTGTTAATCTGTAATAGAATATAATATAATATCCGTATCTGATGTATCCAATATGAATAAAGTAGTACTTAAAGTATTAAGTTGTAACTTCTTAGGACTATTAGGAATTTTGGGCCGGAATTTGTCCTAGTTGATAGCGTGCCCATATTGCTAATCAGAGGGTTCATGAAGTTTCATCAGAAACGCTCTCCACACTGGTGCAGTAGGAGCACTTTAAGAATAACTGTAAAATCCTTCTGTTTAGTCAGATACGAATTGGCGGTGAATGTTGTTGGTTAGCTGGCTGGCTCTCCAGTAGTCTGTCGGTTCCAAAATTATTCCTCGTGTAGCGTTGCGCGAAAATGTAAACAATTCAATTTTTCCCTGTTTATTACGTTTCGGCTTAGCTTGACTTACTCTCACACTCGTAGCTTTTTTAAAAGATCTGTAAATACTTGAACTGTAAGGGTCTTAGTTCATCTGTTGTTAATTGAGTATATTTTGGAACAATTATATCTATTCACTACGGCTTCATGCTGTCTAATAACTCCACACACCCTCCCCGAACCAGTTGATTATATATAATAGACAGGAACTTTAACTATGGTGTTTTTTGTTTTTTCTTGAATGAAAAGCTTCACTTGGAAACGAATCACTAGAAACCTCAATAATTAATTTTTCAAGGTTATCGATTGTTCGAGGATGATGTAACGAATACATACTTTCGTGTTTTCTTACTCCATACACGGGGAGAGTTTATTACAACCTAGTGCGTGCTTCAAGGGACACCAGCTGGCTTTTTTCAGCTAGAAGTTTTTACCTTGGCGCTAGTTCGAAAAAAAAACAATAACAAAATATTTCGGTTCCTTACAACCACCTCTTTGTATAACAAAAAAGAAGCGAGGCACGTGGATGTAGCTAATGTATTATCCCACCCATATTTTTACATTTAAGGCAGCACACGTGAAGCAGAGGGTGTTGCTAATGGTTACAAAACTTTGTCATCTACCGACTGTATCAGCAAGGTTACACGAAGGTCGTATGTTATTGCACTTACATTCTTGATTTACATGTTGATACTTTAGTAAACTGTATTTATCGTATATCACCCTCATCCCCTGTACACGGCAATGGTCTTGTAGGCGAGGTTTTAATTAGTTGGCGGAATTAATAATTTCTCATAACTATGTGAGAAACATTCTTGGCGTGCTTTTCTTAAACTTTAACACAAACATTCTTCTTTACAAGACAGATCATAAATGAGGTTCTATTTTAAAGTTGGCTCACCAGATTCCGGACTCCTTTTATAAAAACCAAAAACATTCTCATGATAATAACAATAAAACAATTAATGTAGCAGATTATATAGCGTAAATTATCCATCCCACACAAACATTCAAATTAAGCATAAGACATTTCTTTGAAGAGGACATAACCAAGATTTATGTTTAACATTTGTTTTGTTTTAGAACTCGTGTGAGAAACAAGTAAATTTTCAAGTAGCATTATCTAAATGGATTTTTGCACACACGCACGTGCGCGCACAGACAATTTTATAAGAGCATTTCCATTCCGACACAAGATAATTTAAGTAAATAGGTGATAAAATAAAGTTAATCAAAAACCTTGGAAAAAATTCCACATGAAAAAACTATAACAGATTATCATGGTAATCAAAAGGGTATAAAGCATTTATCGACTGTATGACAACACAAGACACGTTTATTTGAAACTATCAAAAATACTCGACTTCGCTGGGGTTATTAAGTTGATAGAGTGTATTCTGAACCCATTTTAGCATAAAAGTATAACCTATATACTTTATTGCTAAGCAACATGACATAAAAGTCATTGTTGGAACGCATTGTTACCAAAACGCATTGGTATATCTGAAGTTGTTATATAAGGACCCACTTCTTTTCTATGTGGTTTTTCGCTAGCTTGGCTCATCAAAAAAATGCGTATGCGCGCGGATAAGATAAGTAATGATACCCAGGTGCACACCCTCAGGGTCCATTTAGTATGGTGCAAAATCTCAGGTTTCTGGGTTCTTTCTTCTTGGAGCTATAATGGTCACACTTCTTTTCTGTGTGGTTTTTCGCTAGCTTGCCTCATAAAAAGACGCGCATGCGCGCACGCACGTGGATAAATAACAATACCCAGTTGCCCATATGATGGGTGCAAAATTTCGGGTTCTAGTTTCTTTGTTTTTGGAGATAGGGTGGTTACACACACACACGTGCGTGGCTGTCGGTCTGGCTGTGATTTTTATTCGTAATATAAGGAACCACTTCTTTTCTATGTGATTTTTCGTAAGCTTGCCTCACTACAAATATGCGTGCACGCACGTGGATATGTAATAATACCCAGGTCCACAACCTCAGGATCCACGTATTATGGGTGCAAAATTTCAGGTTTCTAGGTTCTTTCCTCTTGGAGCTATGGCAGTCGCACACACATATCCACGGACACGCCCTTTTATTATTACAGATTAAAAAGTCCAGACTAAAACTAATTAAGAAAAGTGCATTCTTTTGTTTATTATGCAGTATATATATATATGTGTGTGAGAGAGAGAGAGAGATTGTATTTATATATACATATAGCATGTAAATGCAGTCATAGCATCTTTAATACCTTTTATTATTTACACTTAATAAATAACATTTATATTAGCATCAGATACTATAATTGAATTTTCTGGTTATTGAAATTTTAATAATTCTAGTACCTGTTTCATTATTATCGAATATCTTGATTAATGTACGCTTGTTTTTCTCTGATGGTTCATCGTGTTCGTACATGGTGTTTATTTAGAAATTTTGAACAGCCCATCTATCTGAGTAAACACTCCTGATAATATCTGATTGATTACACTAGAAAACTCGTGTGGATCTTTCCTAAGCTCAGTCAGACTTGTTATCGCTTTACGCAATATATCATTAGGCAAGTTGGTCAACTTGAATTTTTGGAGTATCTTTGGTTTGCAGACAAGTAAAGATCAATTGTTATAATTGGAATAATAAGAAATATAGAGAAATAATGTACGGTATTTTGGTGGATAAAGACACAATGATAAATAAATAGATAGCGTAAACAGACTAGTTGGTAGATCGATATACCAGCAGATGTAAAAAATCTGTAGTAGTTATATTGATGGATTCATCAGTGTACAAACAGACACACGTAGAAAGATAAAAGACAGTCTTGTAGGTAGATCGACATTACGACAGACATAGAAAACTGTAAGATCGACAGATTGGTGGATAGATGGTTACACAGAAATTACAGAGTATAATATGGACTGGGATACAGGTAGACATACAGACACCATGTTAATAGAATTGTGTGTGGGGACGGTCCTGCTTATTAATAAAATGTAACTTAAATCGCAGCCTTACCTCTCACTATCCCATTAAGAGTTTCCAGTACGATATAAGCGTATAATAATATTTTAGTTACACCCTGTCTACTGACGAGTCTTCTTGGTCAATACTAAAGATTGTCAGAGCAGCTGGGCGAAAACATACAAATCAGTTCGAAAGGACAATGAGGAAAGTTGAAAAAGAAGCGTGGATTGCCTTTAAAGATGTTATTAAAGGACCCAAATTACGAAAATATTGTCAATAACATGATCGATAAATTCAGAGAGTTGGATTGTAATATGAGCTTGAAAGTTCATTTCTTACACTCGCACACTGACTATTTCTCTGAAAATCTCGGTGCAGTCAGCGAGTCAGCATGATGGCTGATTACTGCTAATCATTGAAACGATTTGCTCCAGACGCAATACGTGAAAGAAATATCGCAACACGTAGTTTTGATACTAAAAGACGTAGATTTCACAAAAAATCATGATGAATGAGGATGCATATTTGTTTGAAATCAATGTTCTTCCCTTTCCTTCAGTTTGTTTGAGTTTTTGTT
Organism: Limulus polyphemus; assembly: GCF_000517525.1. Classification (NCBI taxonomy): domain Eukaryota; kingdom Metazoa; phylum Arthropoda; class Merostomata; order Xiphosura; family Limulidae; genus Limulus; species Limulus polyphemus. The sequence goes on along the minus strand of NW_013665724.1, from coordinate 580,669 downwards.
ATCAATCATAATAATATAAAATGTTCCTCGTGGCAAACGAAGTAATAATTTGATCTAAGTA
>NW_013665724.1:576753-580598 GCF_000517525.1 Limulus polyphemus | reverse complement strand
AAGTATTTTTTTTCTTCCCGATTTGTAAAAAATCCTTACGCGATGAAAAAAAATAGTATTATTTCCGAAATCTGCGTAGCTCAATTATGGAAAACTCGTTATTAAAACCCAAATAACTTTTTATGAAGTATAAATTTGCAGGCCTGTGTTATCAGGTGTTTTGTATTATGAGTTATATAAGTTTTGAACCTACGTGATGTTTTTTATCATCATGAATATATAAGAAGTGTGAAAGTTCATCATGTGAAGCAATCGAGTCCATTATCTGTAAAAGAGAGATGTTGAGACTAACGTGCTTAGATAACTTTAAATCTTAAGTAGACAGGCTTCCTTACTTGATGTATTTTAAAATGAGTCTTTAAGCGTAATATTCCACGCTACTTAACTACAAAGAGCATGCCGTAGTCAAGTTAAAAAAAAAACAATTCACAGGCTGACCTTTGAAAATTTTCAAGTTTGTTTATTGACTGACTGAGAGTGAAGTCCGTTTGGTATTATAGCTCATTGAATAAAACTACGTCAAAAGAGTGGATCTGGAATACACCAAGCCATAAATAACGTACGTATGGTTCCCAGTTTTCTTGCGTTTCGTGTCCTGTCTACTTCTTTCTTTAATGATCACATTTTTCGTTTTTAATAAACGTGATTAGGCCATCTTCAACGATGACTACACACGTGACCAGAGTATGAAACTACATTACCAATTCCGTGACCTTGTCAGCAATAATCTCTTGATGTTTATAGCAGAATTTAGAATGACTCCTCACCCTATATGAACGAAGTTATTGAAATAAAATGCACACGTAATATACAGGATGCTACAACGCCCTCTGACACTTACTCGTATCGAAATATGTTGTATTTACCATTTTTATTTCATTTTGTTCATACATATATAGGAATTTCCTCCCCATAATTACTACGTACATATATCCAAACATGGTGTCCTTCCCTTGTCTCTCTTGTCAACGGCACCACGCAACGTTTAATCCCGATTATGGACGAACAGACACGTACTTCACGAAGCTTATAAAACTAAAGACAGAATGAATGGGTGCTTTGTTTTGGACACCTATAAGGTCTTTGTTCACTTGTACTTTAACGACTGACTTGGCGTGTGAATAAGCTTGAGATGTTTGCTTCCTAAAGGTGATGTATAGCAGCCTGAACAAGTTCCTGTGATTGTCACGAAGTTGAAAAATGTGTAAGAATGGGATCTTAGTAAGAGGGTAACCTTAGAAGGTCGTCCCATAAATAACTTCTTGACGAGGAGGGTTGGCAAAAAAAAAATATTCTTAAGAAAATCACCTGTGTCGAGAAAAGCGTCCTTTCCTAAGAATGCTTTGTGAATATCAACTGTGGTTTTCCACTTGCAGTTTGGTACAAAAGATGACGTACTTCTTTTGAAATGAGAAACAAGCTACTCGCAAATATGGATAGTGATAGTGAGAAAATAATTATACAGAGCTTTTACTGTTCTTGTAGTTACTATTTCATATATTTTTACATTTATGTATACTATACGCAATGCAATTTCGGTTTTATACAAATGTTAATAATAATACTAATGAAATGATGAAATTATTTTATAGGGGATTGACGAACTACTTACCTTATGTGTTTGGTTTTTGTTCAAACTAGTCAGTAAGTGTTTTGTAATGTAGATACATTGAAAATAAAATAAAATAACTTACTGCTATCTTCCGTTTTGGAATTTCCCAATTGACAAATAAAACTACCTGTCAACTACCAAGTTAAAGACTAAATTTTCAACTTATAATATTTTCATTGCCATTTCGAAGTGTCCCCCGGTGGGATAGCGGTAAGTCTACGGACCTTATAAAACTAAAATCGAGGGTTTGATTCCCCGCGGTGGACACAGCAGATATTCCAATGTAGCTTTGCTCTAAAAAACAAACAAACAAGCTATGTCAAGGATTTCATATTTTGTTTATATTACGTTGTACACCCACGAGACCAGAATGTGCATGTGGACAGCATTACATGTAACATGATGACACTGTTGTACTGACGTCAGACGTTTTGAATTTTTACAGTTTTTTTGTTTTAATAACACACCTTGCTAAATTACGTTGTTGTTGTTTCAAATTAATGCTGCTGTTATACACTAACTATGATTTGAAAGAAAAACCACATTCACAGATATAGCTGTTTATTTGGTTAATTAATGCGTTTATAGCCAATCAGGGTTTGTTAGCTGCATGACATCTAGTTCATATTAAGATCACTATTAGTATAACTCTTGTCCATTGACATGTAGTCCATAACTGGTTCTGGTCAGCTGAGACGGAGTTCAGACTAAGGTCATAACTAGTGTAGTCCTAGTCAGCTGACTTGCAGTCCAGAATGAGGTCATAACTAGCGTAGTTGCGGTTAGTTGACTTGTAATTCCAGACTGAGGTCATAACTAAATGTATTTCTGTTGAATTGACATGTAGTCCGAACTGAGGTCATAATTAATGAATTTATAATTGATATGTAGTCTACACTGAGGTCATAACTAATGTAGTTTTGATAAACTGAAAGATAGTCCAGATTGAGACTATGATGTAAAACTTAGCACTAATGACATGTTATATTTCTTCTTCATTTGTTGACAGTGCATTTTTTGATTATTTGTATAAATATACTTATTTGAATGTTAGTTCTACACTACTAAAACTTCATATACTTAGTACTTCAAGATAAGATGGTTAAACGTATTAATTTACTTACGTATGATGTTTATCTGTAGGTTAATGGAACCTAATTGAATATTGGATTGACACCATTACGTGTTAGATTTTAGCACATGGTGTCGCCCATTTATATTCTTATACTAAAATCATCTTTGTATGAATTCTCTTGTCCCCAGTAGTGATGTTACTGTAATGTAGAAAATTCCTGTATTGTTTCAATATGAAGTTCTACACAGGGAAGTAACTCCATTAAACCCCATCTACTCAATGTCATAAAAATGTGTAGTCCTTACGACTATTTGTGACCTAGTGTCAATCGGAGGGCTATGGGTTCGTTACAAAAATGACGATCACAATTCGGTCAGACAAAATTAGCCCGTGAGTTATCGGCTCTCTGACTAGATACTTTCGTTCTAGTCTGAATTGTTCAAACCTAGGGAAGGCTACGCACAGGTAGCCATCGTGTAGCTTTGGACGAACATTCTAAACCAAACTATAGTCCTTTAAGTTTTTAATTTGTCGATAAGATAAATTCATGTTCTCTACTTTTTCGAAATAAGAAATGTTTATTGAATAGTCATTTAAACTCAACTTGTCAGACTAAGATGTTGTAGGAAACGCGCAAACAAATGCTATAAATCTATTATATGTGAATAAAGTGTAATATGAAGATAGTTGAATTTTTTACGAACTTGCATAGCTAAAATCCAGGGTTCGATTCTCCGCGGAGGACTAAACGCACGGGCCACAGGCCAAGGATGGGTAGCCCCCTCCCTCCAATTCCTTCCACATAATGTATTAATAATTCTAAATCCATGCATAAACATTTTATTAAATAAGTTCAAAATATTCGCCTGTATCGGAAACCAATAAGTTAATCAAAGCAACAATGGAAATTTATTTATATTAACAGTAAATGGCACCCCACTTATTATTAGTAGTATGGTTATTATTACTAACCAACCCGCTATTGATAACAAAAGTACTTCGTTTTCTGACTGTGCCTCTTAAAAAAAAAAAATAATAATAATAATTTATGGCCAGGTGGTTAGAGCGCTCAACTCGCAATTTTCGGGTCGCGGGTTCGAATCCCCGTTCCACAAAACATGCTCGCCCGTTCAGCTGTGGGGGCGTTATAATGTGACG
>NW_013665724.1:574775-576743 GCF_000517525.1 Limulus polyphemus | reverse complement strand
TAAAGAATAGCCCAAGAGTTGGCGGTGGGTGGTGATGACCAGCTGCCTTCCTCTAGTCTTTCACTGCTAAATTAAGGACGGTTAGAGCAGATAGCCCTCGTGTAGCTTTGCGCGAACTTTCAAACCAACCAAACTCAAAACATTTAGCTGCATGACTTTTCTGGAACGCATATAGCTCTTGTGTAGCTTTGTGCCAAAACAACAACAATTACAGGATAAAAACTGTAAGGAAGTTTTTTCAGTAGATATTTTAAAAAAATGGAACAACTGCATTTTTTTTATATATTTAAAAAGCTTTCGATACATTAAGAATACATTCGATATATTCTCATTAAGAAGCCAAAAAAAGAGTTAGTTTCCTGGATCTTTTATTAACATTTTGTTTTTCGATTAGAATTTTAATATTTTAGCTATAAAGTGTGGTTAGCCGAGGGTCCAATGTTCGCGTCCCGTTTCTTCATTGTACCTTTCTTTTTCTTCATGAGTCCACAAACACTAATTGCTATCTATACTATTCCTAAAAATGTGTACTGTTTAATAAGCGTGATGTTTAATTTGATAGAGTTGAAATATGGAAAACTTATTGTCGATTCACTTTTTATCGGATATTGTGCTCGTTGGTTTTCGGTTTAGTCTTGTGAGTGACGTAATTTGCTCAATTTCTAACTGTCATTGACGTGTAAAAAATTTCGTCTCATTTAATATTTTGGCCCAGTTTTATGAATAGGATAAATACTGTGTATTTATTTGGTTACTGTTAAGTTTCGCTTGAATACTTTTCGGGTGAAGTTCTGGGTATGTAAAAGCTCGTTTGTTTAAACGCGACTAAGTCTTGCAAAGTAAAATAGTGGTTTTTGGTCTCCACGGAAAACTGCCCCCCCCCCCCCCACGTGGTATAGCGGTATGTCTGCGGACTTGCAACGCTAGAATCCGGATTTCGATACCCGTGGTGGGCAGAGCACAGATGGCCCATTGTGTAGCTTTGTGCTTAATTACAAACAAACAAACGGAAAACTGACTGTTGAATCAGACATTTCCTTTCTTGTTTTCTCATAACGTTATTTTCCTAACATGTATGAATACTTTGGAGATAAAGTCCAGTTCCTCTGGTTTCGTTTGCTACATGATAGTGAAATATCTGTTATTATATTGTTATTTTCAGTTGCAAATTGAGTCGATCACGTGCATAACTAGTCAAACTGTAGCTGTTCGTCTCCCGGTGAGTTTCGGGAGTTCGGTTCCCCGCGGTGTACAGAGCGCAGATTGTCCATTGTGTTGTTTTGTGCTTAAAATCCCCATCAAGCGTAGCTATTCTTCACCTATGACGATTTTTTCTTTCTCAAACCACGTAGTTGTGACTCAAGTGAACGCAAAATTAGAATTCTTGTGGGGTGGTTGCGTTTATATAATTTGGATGTTAAATGTGTGAACGACACGTTAAATTACAGCTAAATTATTAAAGATGGTAAGTAAATATTAAAATGAAGAGTAAAAAACCTGGTATATTTCACGTAAGATCTGTAAAGATAATTGTTGAATTGAATCTTCAACAGAGTGCGTGAAAGAAATGTAATGACTAATGGAGTTTTGGGTGTGCCTTCTGTAACTCGTTCTTCTTAAACCTGCCAAGAAATATAAGGAAGGGTGAATATTTTGAATAGTAAATACTCTCAGAATCAAATAAAACGCCCAATAACGCACAGACCCCGCCTTACGTCATATAACAAGTAAGCTTCTCACATCCCTTTATCCTCACACTTGTATGTTATTGTGTAGAATAGGTCAGTAAATGTGGCGATGACTCACACTTATATTTTATTGTGTAGAATAGGCTAGTAAATGTGGCGATGACTCGCACTTATATTTTATTGTGTAGAATAGGCTAGTAAATGTGGCGATGACTCGCACTTATATTTTATTGTGTAGAATAGGCTAGTAAATGTGGCGATGACTCACACTTATATTTCA
>NW_013665724.1:549039-573775 GCF_000517525.1 Limulus polyphemus | reverse complement strand
GTAAATGTGGCGATGACTCGCACTTATATTTTATTGTGTAGAATAGGCTAGTAAATGTGGCGATGACTCGCACTTATATTTTATTGTGTAGAATAGGCTAGTAAATGTGGCGATGACTCACACTTATATTTTATTGTGTAGAATAGGCTTGTAAATGTGGCGATGACTCGCACTTATATTTCTATTGTGTAGAATAGGCTAGTAAATGTGGCGATGACTCACACTTATATTTCATTGTGTAGAATAGGCTAGTAAATGTGGCGATGACTCACACTTATATTTCATTGTGTAGAATAGGCTAGTAAATGTGGCGATGAATCGCACTTGTATGTTATTGTGCAGAATAGGCTACTAAATGTGGCGATGGATTCGGATCTGTATTACTGTTCATTTTTATGCGCTTTTCTCTTCAACTTTATATATTTATAGATATGGATTTAAGGTGTGGCGCATATTTAGTAACAGAAAGAAAAAAAAACAGAATTAGAATAAACTGTTCTTGTCGAACTTGGGATTTTAAAGCTTCATCTTAATATCGGTAATCCAAATTCGAGTATTTCGAAAGTATTCGCCAGACATCATCGAACGTAGCAGAAAAAACAATCGGTAAGTTTTGGACTGAAATTATATTATGTAAATTCATTTGCAAGGAGACTATTTTTTTTTCTCTTGTAGATTGATTGTGAGGCTAGTTCATCGACGGTCAGCTAAGTGAGCCCTATATCATCACTTAGGCGTAAAATATATTCTGACTCTGATAGAGGCAGTGTCTGTGTCATTGAAGTTCAAAGTAATAATATGGAAAAACTAACATTACTTTCAACTGCATCTTTGCCCCAAAAGAACAGTTTCCCATAGACCCTGCACCTTGTAGAGTAAATAGTAAGTCTAAGGCAGCTCGACTGTCAGAATCACAGGTGTTGCAAGTGAATCAAGAACAGGAGTATCTTGAGCCTGTTGATCCACTTGTATGGCAAGAGTTTTACTTTAACCAGAATTTTGAGCCTTTTCAATATGTTTATATATTTGTTAAGGTTGTGTATTCCATAGACACTGGATACAAGACCATTTGTACGTTACTTGCATCCAGAACATGAGACAGTTACAGTCACTTTGCTGAGTATTTGACAGCATGAAGAACGTCAGATACAGCCAGTGAGTGCTTCTAGACCATTTAGGTTAAAGTGGTTCTAAGTTAGCTGTAACCATTAATCTGGGGGAAAATAACATATATTTTACATTTGTAAGGGTGGAGCTTGACTCGGCTAATACAGGCTTGAGTATAATGTGATATATGCTAGTAAAGAGACATGAACGTGAGGTAAAATTTCTGGTAGAGATAAAGCTGCCAAAGTCTTTTTCAGACGTGTGCTGTATCATTTCTAATTAAGTCACCACTCATGGCTAGTAAATACTGACGTTGTTCCAGCAAATGGAGAATGGTTACAGGTGAGTGGAATAGCTTGACTGAACCTCAAAAATGAAGAATATTGTGCTGATTTTAGTATGAAGTATAGGTATCTTAAGAGGTGAACCTGTTCCTTGAGCTATCAGCCACCATAATCTTTTGTAGTAATGTGCTGCAGTTATATGGACAGATAATCAAATGCCAACCAGTTAGAAACCCAGAAGCATTGGACTTCTGGAATGTATTTAAGAGGAAGAAGTTAATATTCTTTCTAATGTGCAAATAGTGTTTCTTGGGAAACTATGAATCCAGTCTTATGTGATAGCACAAGCACACACAGTGATAGTTGCTAGTATTAAACTGTTTAACAACCCAATGCCAATAAAGAATATAATATTTTCTAAAAAAATGTCATTAATTGTGTTTACTTATGGGCAGATTGCTATAAAACTGCTTGTTTGTTTACTTATAGACAAGGTGTGTTAAGGACAAGTAAACAAAAGTAGTTATATAGATAGTGTTACTTTGTTTCATGTCATATCCAAGAACAAAAACATGCTGTCAATAACTTCTGAGAATAATGGTTGAAGACTGTGCTGCTAATGATGATGATAAATTTCAGCATGTATTGGCAGGGTATAAAATTTTTTTGTTTGACTAATAGCTGTGTGTAAAACAAATAGTACTCGGCATCTTGTAGTCACCTGAGATGTGGAACCAGCAAAATAACTGTAACTAGGATCCTCTGGAGCACTGGATTGGAGCTGATGTTGAAAGACAGGATCATGCAACATTGACTGTGCAGATTTGCAGTCCATGTGCTGATTCTTCTTCAACAAATGTGATCCAATAAATTCAGCTGTGAAACCACACCACACTGTCATTTTAGTATCATGGAGGTGTGCAGTAGCGCATGCAGAGAATTCGAGAAAAGGTATTAGCAAGCAATTCGTTGGTTATGGACTTCCAGTATTGCCAAACTTTGCCACGCAAGATCAATACATGGGTTAAATTCAACTCCTTCAATGCTTGAACATTATGCAACTTGTAAGGACACATTTGAAAGTCGACTAAAGAGCCCTCCAAACAGTTGACATTGGCAGATACAGACACCATGCGACATCATATGCTCTGTTGCACCCATATGCAATTATGCTGGCATTTTAGACATAGCTTGATTTACCTAAATGACAGTTTAAGTAAACGTTGATAGTCTGACTCTGCATGGCTTTTCACAAATATAACTATCTCCTCAAATTGGTTTTTCAACTTGCACACAGCAACATTGGAACAAGACCCTCTATGGATTTTATGCACTTTATGCTATTCCATGAGAGCTGCCTTGGCACTGCATCCTTTGGTTGGTAACATTTCACTAGCTCACCTCACTTGTCATTTTCGTATTGGTTGGATGGGATCAATAGTCCAATTTATACCCATGAGACGTATGCAAAAGAAACCACAGTGGTATTCCTGATGGCAACAAGTGGCAACTGTAGCATTCCCAACTGCATGTACACTTTCACCTTCTTATGCTGTAGAAAATACAGACACCAGTGTTAATGGAATTAGAGCTGTGCTATCACACTTACAAATAGGATGGAGTGAGTAATTGCACACATATTGTTAGTATATCAACTCTGTCTGAAATTTATTACTATACAATAATAAACAATGCTTCCAATTGAATTATTCCTTAAACACTTCCAACACCTTTTGTATGGACTAGTTTGCTATAAGAGAGCCAAACATCACTGACATGACTGATCAACCTCAAAAAGCTGGAAGGTACAATTGTATGCTAGAAAACTCTTAAATTGCATTCATTATTTTAGGAAAATAGATAGGTTCAAGAAATCGATCAAAGACAAAAAATAAAGTTCAAATTGCATGATGCGAAAAAATAGGAGAGCATCAAAGAGTGATATACACTTTGGCAAACCTATGGAGTTGGCTGTACTGGCTGCACTCCGGTAGTGATTTTGAATATATAAATATATAGTGATTTTATATATACTGTACTGAGTGCACTACATAATGAAATAATTTATTGCATTTAAGAAAACTGTCAAAGAATTACTGGTTCTTCATATCAGTAGATCACAATGAATATAGTTTGAGCCTCTCCCAAAACAGAAAACCAAAACTGATATTTAACTCATAATGAGCAGAAGCAACTACCACTGACACTTCAGTATTGTAGTATTGTCTATAGTTGACAAGTTAGATGTAAAGCGCATATTTCACTTTCGAGCTCTATAGAAACTCTCATAGATCAGAAACGTAAATAATTAGCTTTTTTCCAAAGTATGCTGCATGTTAACAATTTTGAAATTTCGTGCATTACTAAACCATTCATGGTTCGATGGTTTAGCAGAAAAGAGGTTCAAAAAACCAAGCAACGTTTTTAAGCTCTTAGGTTATCATTGCAATTGTTATTTTATCTTAAACCATTATGGCTACGTGTTAGCGTAGCAACAGTTTAACAGTTGCTCTTCAAACTTGCCGTTGTTCATCTTTAGTTTAGTCTTTTATGTAAAGGAACATTCCCGAGTCTTCACAGGAACACAGTTTCAACATGGAAATTAGACGTCATTGTGGTAATGCCAGTAGCAAGCCAACCTTTTGTATTTGAACCATACCTCATGGTTCAATAGCTCATTCTATTATACTATGAGCTTCTGCAATCGTGTGATGCACAGATGGATGCATGTAGAGCACTTGACAAAGCGAAGCCTTACGAACTACTCATTATATGGCGGAAGAGAAATAGAAAACTTTATATGACGTCGGTAATCTCAATCCAGTGGGTGTGAAAGGCAAGTCTTAGAGTGCTTATCTGATTGTTTATCAAGAGTCAAATGAAGAAGAACTAATGCCTGAGCAGATATCCAGTTGAAAGAAATGTATATTAAAATTGAAAATAGGTTATAGCAAGAAAAAAATATAGTTATTACTCTATGAAGTCAGTACCTAAAAAGACATGGTGGTATTTGCTTTCTGAACTAACAAATAAAACCAACAAAAGTATAATTTTCTTAATGTTTAGGAAGAACTGAACTCTAACAACCTTTCTTGATGTTGCTTCGACACAAAATATCTGAGACTCTTGTGAACTAGCTGTTAAGAGGGTTTTATGACCAGATGTAGTGATCACATGCTATGTTGATATTAACATTGAAATCCAAAATGTAAATTACCAACCCCCCCCTTTTTTTTTCTAGCTACAGAAGGGAGGCTTAGAGTAATTATTAAGTATATTTATCCTCTGAGATGCACTATAGTATTGACCAATTCCTAGCCATATTTTCGAAAGAGTGACCATAGTCACATTGTTGACCTCCTGGATGCTATTTGTGGGAATAAATCATAAAGAAAGCAAAAATAATCGTTGATCTACTTATATGATCAATCCTTTTAAGAACATAGTAATCGTTGATTTCTGAAGAAAATCAGTAGAAGTAATGTTTTCATAAAGCTTAGAGAGAAGTACTTGGTTCAAAACTTGGGTGAAATTTCATAATGTTGTTTAAGTCTAGAAAAATATATAGGTCACCTGAACCAGATGTTAAGATGACTGTGACCAAAGAACAGATAAGTTATTTTGGAGCTCTGAAAGCTAAAAGGAAACTTATTAATAACCCCTATTTAGGGAAGACAGTGAAGTTTGATGGTAAATATCTAAAAACAAAATAATCATTTGAGATCCACTAGGTCATGTAGTATCTTGTTGAATTCCACAATATCAATAGCTCTAACAAAGCATTATTAAAGAAGCACATTTGTCGATTACAAGACAGAAGTTGAATGTCATTTCATATAGATCCACACATTATAATGGTATTAAGTGATGTGACTTAGAAAGATAAGAAAGAGGAATATTTTCATGAGTTTAACTCACTGATGAAGGTAGTCTGAGGTGTGTTTGTGTGCACTCAGCAGTAATGAAAAACCCATATAATACATAACTTTGTAAAAATATTTCCGTGTTGTTGTGATTTTAGTTCTGTTATGATATAAAAATCATAGGTGGTGGCTCAATGTTGTATTTGATAATAAAAAAAAATATTCTGTTTCTGCATATAAGTATTGTTAGTGTACTCAGTTATATATTGTGTTAATATATATATGACTAATATTTTTGTCTGGACTAAATGGAGTACAAGAAAGTAAAGTGAAATAGTTTGTTTGTTTATTTATTGAATTACGCCCAAAACTACTCGAGGGCTAGCCATCTATAAGTTTGAAGTGATATATTTGAGAGAAGTTAGATAGTCAACATCACCCCCCCCCCGCCATACTCTTGGGCTACTCTTTTTACCAACGAATAATGAGATTGGCCGTGACATTTTAACGTCCAAGTGGCTGTAAGGGGGAGCATGTGCAGTGACAAAGTTTGATTCCGCGACCCGCAGATTGAGAACGAGCGCCCTAAATAACAAGCCATACTTCAAGCGAGAAAGTATAATATATTACATGCATGCAGTTGTGAAATTTTTTATCATGCACATAAACATAAATTTGCTTCCAGAGTAGTTCTTTGTTTATTCTTCCAAACTTTGGGTTAAATTCTCGCTTGGCAATTCAAACAAATGTAGAATAGTGTATAATGTAATCTTGGTTAGAGACATAACTTTGTATATTGGTTTTGTATTCTGATTGGAAGTCCACATAGACTTAGATTTCTTGGTGAATTTTAAATGTGTTTGGACTGTTTAAGCTACACTAAACAGAATTTTTTTTTCAACAATATGGTTAAAGCATACTTATTGTACTGTTTATTTCCTGCACTTTTATTGGTATATGGTGACTATTCTTTGAAATGTTGGAAGTGGAGCAGGCAATAACATCAGCCAGCATCATCTATTGAGACTTGGAAAGTATTGATTGCAATATGTGATTTTTCACTAACTAACAATCATAAGGTTATCTCACATGTTTAAAATGCTGGTTGAGGAAATGTTAGTATATCCAGAATTGTAAACAGGAAATAAAACAGTAATTATACTCTCTAAACTGCCAATAGAGGAGCTGAACAAATTGCAAAAACAGCTGCCTCTCTGCAGGGTGCAGTGTATGCGAGAAACACCTGAGAATAGCATATGACATCCAAAAGCCCCAGCATGTCTCTACGAAGTTACCTGTGAGGGTCACAACAAACAAGTCTCCCAAATTCCAGGGTGCCCGGAACAAAGCCACAGAAGTAGCCACCACAGGAGTCACATCCAGCAATATATCATTGAAGACATATGCAGAAGCAATGATTAATGGAACTTTGGTCCCCCCACCTCTATAACCACATGAATTTTGACTACCATCATCTGAAACACAGTCAACCTTTCAACAAAAAGTTGAGGTGTGAAGCTCATTGATGTTGGGATTACAGAAGTCCAAATCAGTTAACAACCCGGCAGAAGCTCATTTTGAAACAGTTGTCTGCTGTCAACATCAATGTAAAGCACAAGTCAAATCACGAATGGTAGTCTGGGACATATTCCATCAGGAAAACTAACGGTAATAGAAACAAAGCTTAGCAATAATGGAAAGTCAAAAACTCAAAGAAGAGCGGGAATGCGTCTTAGAATACTTCTTACATAACAGTTTTTTTTTGGTTGAAGCTGTGTTAGCTACAAAGAAAAGTCATTCATTCCTTGTGAAGTTTCCTCTTGTTAACCAATTACACAGAACCACTAATGTGAATAAGTAGAACCTGCAGTTAAACTTGTATACCGCAAATACATGGCTAATGTTGAAGTCAGAATTCAGCCCCATTTATTGTGGGTCAAAATTAAGGTAAAGATTTGGTTATATCGATCCTCTTGATATCTGGTGTCAATTTCCAAATTCCCTGGCACCTCGACATACTGATGTTCGAATGTGTTAGTTTTTGTTTTTTTTAAGCCAGATATTTCGATGTTCGTCATGTTTTTGACACATTTTTTTTTTCAGTGTGAACTTAAGTTTGCACTCGGGGTCGTTTTGATGATAGTTCGTTGTTCTAAAAATTCACGCTTCTCAAGGAGAATGAGTGTGGTAAATTGTGCTGGTATCGAGGTTACAGTTTAAAATTACAGTTAATATAAAATACATAGATATTGAAGTCAAAGTTTCATTGTTGTGCTTATGAATATGTAATTTGATACGCATAGATACTAAAGCTCTTAATTTTATACCTCTCTTACTGTACTTGAAGATTCATATTGAGATCACACAAACGATAAAACTGTGATATGAAAATGAAGTTACTTTTTGAAGATGTATAGTTTGGAAATCTTAATAATCGTGTCCATGCTGGGTGTTGATATTGTATGACTAAAATATAGATTCTATAGTCTCTCCTGCCTGTGTTTCGATCGTTGAAGCTAAAATTTTGGAATGAAATATATATGTTTGGAAAGACGTCTCGGTATTTTACATAAAGGTCAAGTGGAAAGACGTGTCAACATTCTATATAACAGTCAAATAAAGATTTCATATGTGAAATTCCTCCCCCCACCCCCAGTGGCACAGCAGTATGTCTGCAGACTCGTACTGTTAGAAACTGGGTTTCGATACCCGTGGTGGGCAGAGCACAGATAACCCTTTGTGTAGCTTTGTGCTTGATAACAAACAAACGAACATGTGTGAAATACTATACTTTGATTCATTTATATGCTTTTGGTCTGGTTGATATCACTAAAAAAAGTTGATAAAACTTTGATATCACATAATGATATGTAGTAAAGTTTCATTCTATAATGTAAAGTTACCAGATTTATGTTTTGAAGGTCATCACCTTTATGCTGTGTGACATTTGTTTTAGAATGCTTCTTTGATATTGGAATTGGGCAGCACTGCCATTTGTTTTTCCTGCTTGAATGAGAATTAGATGTAGTTCTGTTGCTTCTAAGGCATGTATAAATGTGGAAAGAGAGTAAGCAACATCCCAGATGATTTGAGATACTGAGCATGTATTTTATTGTATTTATAGTTTATTGTAGTAATATTGACGAGTATACTGCATGATGAGTATTGATGTTACGGTTATAGGCAAATTTTTGTTTGTTTGTTTTTAATTTCGCGCAAAGCTATATGAGGGCTATCAGCGCTAGCCATCCCTAATTTAGCAGTGAAAGACTAGTCATAACCACCCACCGCCAACTCTTTTACCAACGAATAGTGGGATTGACCGTCACATTATAACGCCCCCACGGTATGGTGGGGCGAGAATATAGCCAAATGTAGAGGAGACTTATCAGTCATGGTTTCCAATAGTGGGAGAATACATGTTCTCCGTTACTATTCACTCGAAGACGAAGAAGCAATGTTCTCTTCTTAATTTATTTAATTTCAGTTTTTTGCAAGGTTTAGGGATCCTACTAACCTGAGTGTGTTATTTTGATGTTAATATTGCGTCCTTAAAAAAATCTATCTGGTCAAGCATGTAAGAATGTATTGCTGGCGAGTTTAGTTTAGTTGGTCTAAATAATATATATATAGTGGCACAGCGGCATGTCTGCAGTCTTACACCGCTAGAAACCGGGTTTCGATATACGAGGTGGGCAGAACACAGAAAGCCAATTATGTTGCTTTGTGCTTATTTACAAACAAACCCTATGTGTAGCGTTTTTGTTCTTTGTGTACCCAAAGGTTTGAGTACAGAGTATAAGAGTGGAGTTCTTGTATCTATTACAATAAATCCACGTCTCTTAAAAAAAAACATAAATCTTTGGCACGTAAAAGTATTTTTTCTAAAATGTCCTGAATTTAGTTTTTGTAGGAACAAAAAGCGTGCAATTTAACATCTGTTCCACAAGAGATGAGGGAGAAAGACAAGGAGGGGCAACATTATTTATGGTTGTGTGTAAGTGTGTCTTGTCATCTCAACCGTTAGTTTCACACCACGCGATTTTTCCTTGCTTTTATACCTTCACCATAAATATAACTACAAACACATTTTTCTTTTCGATAATTTCATTACAATTCCTTGGCTACATATTACTTCCAAAAACTTGTAGTTGTTACTGCCTGTTATTTTCCATTACGAATGTCAATTTTCTTTACCACTTCCTATCATCTGACTGCACATTAAAATGAAGGTTTGTATGTTAAATCAATGTGTGGTCTCACTTCTTGTACACAAACCTAACCGAAAAATATCACGTCAGAATTCTTTGTTCTATTGGTTAAACAGGATGACATCTGTCGATTAAATGTGCAATAACAGGTAGGATTATCACACCTTCATCAAACATAAGTACCACAGCTTTACCCTTCCCAACGTTCCGAAAATAGGCATCCATTAAATAAATAAATTCAAATTAAAACTGTCAAAGTGAAGGCATCTTTATGTGGATTTTCTTTTACGTCTGTTTAACTTTATTTCCATTATTCGGCGGCAAATAGTCACATGGGTAAGGTAAAAAGTACAGTTAAACTTACATATACATTCACTTTCATGTCTACAAACCTACATATTTACCTAATGATGTTTAATAGGCCTAAACTGTGTGATAAAAATCATGCAAACTGCAGATGTATCGTATTGCACATATAAATAGCGCTTCAGACAATATTTTGTCGCTTATCTGGTATTGAACGAAAGGCCTCTTGGACAGTGATTTATGGGAGACAATGAATAGATCTGAAATGCTAGCTTTGCATGTCTCTTATTTTGAAACCGAAATTAACAAATTAAGAGGTATGTTAAAAAACAAAAAACGTGCGGTCTATGTGATTTTTATCACAGCTTTTAGTTTCTTATGCTTTCGCCAGTTTTTGGCGTTTTAACCATAATTATTCGTGTTTATTTTCACATTGGAAACTAGTCCTTTTGTTTCACATTCGAGATGAGCCACTAGATTTATTTTAATCACATAAGCTTAGAACTATGTTATCAGAACTCCATAATTCCTTTGTGTTGTTTTAGAATCGGTAGATGTTTTGTGGCAGATTTCGTTACATTTTCTGATTACTAAATGATTTTCAATAAACACTATTTTCTCGCCGTTTTGAACCATCGTATAGAGTCCAAGATCGTTTGAGGAGATGAAAATCTTTAGTTTCCCAATCTCTTCTCATTTTCAAATTCTCAGATCAGTTTGATAATTTTGTGATAACTCACTCTTATATATACAGTGTTATGAAAATTTAGGCAAGTTTACTGTTTATAACATCTTTCAGTGTATACAAAATTAATAGCCCAACACACTTATTTTGGTCTGTGGATATTTGCAAAATAAAGGTATTTCTGGTGTTTGATATGTTTTTATATTATTTATTTCTTTGTTGAAATATTTCAACTGTATGTATGTAAATGCAGGGAATGGCATGGCCAACTGTTTGCTTGTAGATATCACTTATCACAGACACAAGTCCGTTGATACTGGCTAAAGGAAGCATTTGTAAATGTGAAAATTTCCTCAGATTTGTAATCAGGAAAATAATTGTGTATATCTATCCACCCAGTTTATTTCTGTGTATAATTCGATAGACTGATGTAGCCGAAAATAGGTAACACTGATATCTTAGAATTTTGTATTCATTCACTGTTCCGTGTGTATTGAAATTTTTCGAGTTTACAAATTTTGTAACGTTTGTTCTCGTGACCTTCTACTTGTTTTCTTTATTTGGATCTGTAGTTCAATAACAAGAAAGTTTCTGAGTAAGATACACAGCTTAAAACAGTAAATAAATAATCGGAACTTCTAGTATTATAGCAAAATCATTGTTACATACTATCAGTCACTCCGTAAGGTTAATTTGTATGCAAATCAAACATCTTCTTAACCATGTTTTCTGGAAATGAAAATGGTTGGTCATTCAAGCAACTCTCGTAAATGGACATTTGGTTTTTTGTATAGATTTAAGTTTCTACAGTTTACGACATTTCACTCTAATGTGGACTGTGGTCACTACGAAAAGCAAGTGCGGTGTTGATAAGGTTCTAGTTGTCGTCGACACTTCCCTGAAAAAAACGTTTTCAGGCATCTTTAGTGTCTGGAGTTACTTGACGAAATGTGACTCTCGTTCCAAAAGCACGCAATATATAATCGATGTGATTGAAGTCTGGTAAATATTAAGAACACCCTCATTCAGAAAATTTCATTTTTGCTATAACCAATATATGAAGACCAGTTTAAGACAGTGAAGGCGGTGTTATCATCTATTAGGATGAAGTCAAGGCCATTGGTTACAGCGTACGGTAGCACAAAGGGTTGTAGGATGTAGCCTCTATCATATGTAGCATTAATGGTGCAATTCCACAGGATATAGAAGTAGATACGTTCATCATTGCTTACATAGGTTGAGTAAGTTATATTAAAACGTTGTTACAGTCCATGTTGCCACGTCCAGTCATGTTCTATATGACGACTGTTCATCTTGACAGTATAGCCTCGTGGCATAGTGTCAAGACGCACACTACTACTTCCTGCATGGCTTCCATATGTCATTTAGTGTACGATAAACATAATTTCCCGGAACCTGTTTCAACTGTCCAATCGCATAGAAATCTATAGGCGCTGGCAACTTTTTCAAAACATCTTCTTATTGAACAGTTTAAATAACCATTTCATTCTCCAGCTACTTGAGTTATGCGACGGTTGAATGGGGGATGTTGTGGAAGCAATTTGTGTACTTGCGACTTGTGTAGCTTTGGGCAGGGATCCTTCTTGATTATATTTCGTTTGTTGCCTAGGGCACGTGGACACTGCACTGTACTTACTACGGCTGGGGTACGACTTGTTGCACGTCTCATTCTGGATGGTCCTGGTGTACCAAGTTGAATCATATTATTTTGTATTCGATGTCCCCGTCTTATAATTTCTAAATCTTGATTCTGAACACATTTTTATGATATGAGTGCCAAGAAACTCCAAACAGCTTCAAAATGTAGTTCTTCATTCTACCTCGACTTTATATCGGCTGTGGTTGTCATACGACTTGCTTACTTGCATATTCGAAATCGTTTAAATATAACGTACTCACCCCTTTCCATTTCTGTTCACACCATAGTATCACTATCTTCATATGCGTCACGTTTTTGTGTGAAAACAGGGTTCATATAGTTTCGGTTTGTTCTCAATTGAGTACGGCTCCCAGTGGCTCGGCGGTAAGTCTGTTGGTTTACAACGCTAAAAATAGAGTATAGATACCGGTGGTAGGCAGAGCACATTTGCCCATTGTGTAGCTTTGTGAACAACAACCAAACCCAACTGATTACAAGCCTGTATCTGGCTGCTGGCTAAAGCGTGACTAATCCGTTGAAATATTATTGTTCCACGTGTTGTTGGTCCTCTGGATTTGTTAAAGACACGATTGTTTTGTGACTTGCTATAAGTGAAATGGATCTGTCTCCTTGGAAACATAGCGTACAGGCTGGACTTATGAAGTCTGTTTTTCGCGATCTCTACATTGACAGATGCGACTGGAAACATTTGATTAACTCTCCGAGCTTGTGTCCTACAGTTGCAGCGAGCCAGAATTTTCTGCGTATGTTGTTGATGACGGTTTATCTCGTGCAGGTGTCCAAACAGCCGTAACTTGGTTTTAAAGCAGTTCCGCATTCCGCTAACCTTATCGTATGCCACTTAGGACCATTTCGCAACAGCCTGAAGTGGTTGGTTAGCTTCCACTTGTTCAATGGCTGTCCACGTGAGCAAAATGCAAGTGTCTTCTCCGAGATTTAGCCATAATTTGTGAATAATGTGAAGTATTTTAACTGAGAATGAGACGAGATTGCATAAGACCACTATAAATAGTATACACTGAATAACCAATCGTATGCGTTTCGGGTTATGCGACTGATAATCATGTACTTGATTTTCTTAACCATGAACTGAGTGAGATAGGTTTGACTAACATTATTTTGTAACAGAAGTTTAACCTTATTATAATATTAGATATTCTGATTATTGTTTAATTGTTTTCAGCAGTGTGCGTTATTTTACCTGTATTGAATCACTTATAAATTAGTGAAACTCCCACATAATACCAATGTTTAAGGTCATGGCCTCAGAAGTCAAGGTCATGTAATAACCACGATTAATTATGAATAACAGTAGAATTAAGGTAACGAAAGAATTAATTAATTTTTGATGTGAAATATTTTAAAGAAACGGAATATGTGAAAATTAAGTAAAAATTAAGAATGAAAGTTGTGTATGCACTTTTGTGTGTTGGTGAGAAAGTACCTAAGTCTTGAAAACAAGTCCAATCCACACAAGTGCGTTTACACACATGAAATAAAAAAATTATATACTGAAGAACAAATGTTTCAAAAACAACAATTAAATATGAAGAAATTCAAGGACTATAACTTTTTAGTTTAGACGTCAATAAAGAAAAGTACATAAAAGATAAAGTTGAGAAACTGGTTTTTGGAATATATTTGGATCACCGGGTATTTATTACAAAGTTCAATGGAATGTTCGTAGCGGAATAATGAGCTGTCTGTTTTTGGAATATATTTGGATCACCGGGTATTTATTACAAAGTTCAATGAAATGTTCGTAGCGGAATAATGAGCTGTCTGTTTTTGACATGCTTAAATAATTCGTAGTATAACAAAGTCAACATTTTCAATAAAATAATAAAATCGACGTTGATACGTTACTTTATATTTCGCCCCTGCTTTGGTTCGCATTGACTTCATAACCTTTATTAAAGCAGCGCAAGAAACGGGTATCTACCTATACTAATGTGCACCATATACGTAGGAGTATTTACACAAGAGGATCTTGATGTCACGTGTGCTTTTGTTTGTAGCTACAGAGATATCACACACACAAAAAAACAAAACACGACACAATAGCATCATTCAGTAAACGCATTTCGCACAAAATCCTTTCTGTTATGCAACACTATTTTCATTCTGAAACTGCTTTTGCATATAATGAGAAAAACTGCAGTTTTAGAATTAACCAAAAAACTTTGTGGCAGAAGAAGTTGACTCTGAAACTAAGTAAGTTTGCGATACTCTAAATAACTGTGATAACATAATCGGGAAAACCAACATAAAGATATGACACTCGATAAGTAGGAAAGATAAGTACGGGGACTGAAAATTAAACTTTTCTTGGTTGACAATACGTATGTCGTAATTTATTTTTTTTTTCTTTCAAGTGTTATGGTAAAATGTATTTGTAAATATTTGCAGATCTTGGTGAATCATAAGCAACATTTAAGTAAAATAGCTTATTTCGCTAAATCCAAACACTTCAAGTTATTGATATCGGAATTACCTTCTAAAGCTAATTTTATTGAGACATCTGTGAAGTGTCCCCTAGTAATAATTTCATTGAAATATGTATATGGACTGTCTTTTGATGCTAATTTTAATAACAAGTAGCGTAATTCTTCTATTGTATTCTCCTGTTATTCGCGCGCCCCCTTACCGCAAAAACGCGAATCAGCATTTTGGGGCCAAGGCCTTTAGAAGCACTGACAGCGTGCTTCCAGAGGCCCTGCTTTAGGGCAGTGGGTGCGCAATCCCAATATTCGGTTAGACAGGAGAGCCCAAAAGTTCTTTATCAATTGAAAATTAGGAATGGCTATTCGCTGATAGCCGTTTATATGAGTTTGCTCGAAAATTCTGAAGCAAACTTACTCTATACTTTGATTTATTATTATTTTTATATTGTCTGTAAGTGTTTCCTTTTTCATCTTTCTTCTTAGTTGATATTTTCACTTTCATCTTATCTGTTGAGTATTTTCGCTTAAGCCCGCTAATTAATTTCCTGATTCTGCTTTCTTCTGTGTCTCATTAGTATTCCCGGTTCAAATCCCCCATCACCGAACATGCTCGGCCTTTCAGCCGTGGGCGTTATAATGTAACGGTCAATTGTTAGTGAAAAAAGAGCAGTCGAAGAGTTGGCGGTGGGTAACGTTCACTAGCTGTCTATTCTCTAGTCTATCACTATTAAATTGGGGACGGTAAGCATAGATAGCCTTCGTGTAGATTTGCGCGAAACTCGAGATAAAACAAACCTCTACTTAGTAAATACTTCATCCATCTTTTCTCTATATCTATCGCAAAAAACGGGTTTTGATACTCGTGGTGGGCACATCACAGTTAGCCCATGTGTAGCTTTGCGCGAAACTCGAGATAAAACAAACCTCTACTTAGTAAATAATTCATCCATCTTTTCTCTATATCTATCGCAAAAAACGGGTTTCGATACTCGTGGTGGGCACATCACAGTTAGCCCATGTGTAGCTTTGCGCAAAACTCGAGATAAACCAAACCTCTACTAAGTAAAAACTTCATCCATCTTTTCTCTATATCTATCGCAAAAAAACAAGTTTTGATACTCGTGGTGGGCACATCACAGATAGCCCATTGTTTAACTTTGCACTTAACTAAACCAAATCCTTTCTCTACATAAGTAATGTCTTCTTTCGTTTCTATTTATATTTAGTACATCTTTTATTTGCGTAAATATTGCAACTTCTTTCACCGCTATATCAAGACAGTGGTTGATTGTTCTTTCATGTGTTTATATGATATTTATAATTTCATTTATTTTTGCATATATTTCATCTTGCATCTATTTGTAAAGGTCACGAGACTGATCTTTTAATTTTACATATAAAACGATCTATTTAACTTTTATTTTGTATATGAAAAAGGTATACAATGCCCAATGGAACAAACCTTTTTCTCCCCAGTACTGTGCATTTGACTGTAGTAACCATGTTAACTATGTACGTTAGACGTACAGAGAGGATGTCACTGTCCAGACCGAAGAGTCAAAGTTTAATGACCAAACTAAGAAATTTCCTTCAAACATGAGTGATAATGTGGGTTTTTTGTTTGTTTGTTGGATTTTGCGAAAAACTACACGAGAGTTATCTGTACTAGTCGTTCCTAATTTTAAAGTGATAACATAGAGGGAAAGCAGATAGACAAAACCACTCACCGTCAGCTTTTGGCTTATTTTTCCCAGATCGTATTGCAGGATTTATTGTCATTTTTATAACGCACCCATGGCTCCAATGTGCGGAGCCCGATTTTCTCTTCCTGTAGTAACAGGACACGAACCATGAAACTCAAATCAACAGTCCGTCACGTTAACTACTGGGGCACGCTCGGCTTTTCTTTTTTTTAATATAAGCTGTTTGGTTGTGTGAATGCCCGAATTTCATGGCTCAATCTTAAAGAGAATATTAACGAGTAAAAAATCGCGGCACTGAGATATACTTTGCTGAGCAAGAGTTTGTTGTTCTGAGGTACGACGTGAAGTTACCATAATAACATCGTCATGCTGCGGGATCAGCCATTACCTGAGAATGATTGGTCAGGTATTCTTATTCTAAAAGTGTACAAACTCGTCCAAAACAGTTAGATCAGCTTCGTTAGCCGCAATCTTCAGAATATGTTTATGTTTTTCGTTGATTGTACACCTGAACAACCACCTTTTCCTCACTTTACAGAGCTCTTTGAGGTTACTGAGTTACCAGAAGAGGTTCTTTACGGTATTCGTATGAAACATTTGGTTCTGTGAAACATCACGGTTGCTGGCCTGAAGTTAGTCAAAACCAAAACTTTCTCAAGTTTGATCCTCAATAAGTTGTCTTTTATCTTAATGCGATAGGTGCCAGGCGTGGCCTATGGTTTGCGTGTCCGGACTACAAATCCAAGAATTTATGGTTCGCGACCCTTTGGCGCAACAATGGGCATTGGTGCACCTTTAAGAGTGACGGCCAAATTCAATGGTGGATCCAGGATTTTATCTTAGGGAGATTCAACAGAGTGAAGCTGAGGTTTCGAGAGGAAGCAACAATTTGGGATTAATTTAGGATCTAAAAATGTTTTATGATTTGTGAACTACAAAAAATCATAGAATACAATACACAAACTCCCCTCTCTAATCTAAGCAAACAAAGTGAAATCGACATGTCTCCATAAACTAGTAACACCTCACCAAACTCACAAAATCAGATAAACTACACGTATAATTGTTCAGTTTTTCACACTCAGTCAAATACAGTGGTCTTTATTGTAATTTGAAATACTGTTTTTATACCGCCTGAATCAAATACATATACTGGTATATAATTGATACTTTTTCTTACTGATGAGCTGCAATTTCTATATAATCATATGATGTAATGAATTCTCTAAGGAAAATTCGACAAACCCTTCGAACCCTAGGCCCGGCATGGCCAGGTGGTTAGGGTGCTCGACTCGCAATCTGAGGGTCGCGGGTTCGAATCCCCGTCCCACCAAACATGCTCACCCTTTCAGCCGTGGGGGCGTTATAACGTGATGGTCAATCCCACTATTCGTTGGTAAATAAGTAGCCCAAGAGTTGGCGGTGGGTGGTGATGACTAGCTGCATTCCTTCTAGTCTTACACTGCTAAATTAGAGACGGCTAGCGCAGATAGCCCTGGTGTAGCTTTGTACGAAATTCAAAACAAAACGAAAACAAACAAATAAACCCTTCGAACACCATCGACGCCCACCTTTGAAATCTCATTATTCGATCGAACAAGAGTAACCCAAGAGTTAGCAGTCAGCGCATGCTGTTGAGAACTTGCCTTTCCTCTAGTCTATCAGTTGAAAAATTAGTGACGGATTTGCGCAAATAACACTTGTGCGCGAAATTCTGAAAGAAACAAACACCCTAAACAATGTATAGTGTTTTTCTTAACGAAGGTTGATACTTTTCCCATGAACTATGTACATGACCGAATCCTTTTTTTATATCATCCCGACTTACAAAAAAAGGTAGAATTAATATTTGTTTTCTGAGACATTCAAACAGACTCTTTCTGTGGCAAGTGAACTTTTTTTTTCGTGCACATTAATTGATGCTGAAAAATTAACTTCTACGACCTTAGAACCCACTTCAGCGATAGGTTTGAGTAGTTAAAAACAGGGTTTCGATATCCACAGTGAGCAGAGTATAAATAACCCAAACATACTAACATAAGATAGCGAGCCAGTGAATGATTTGTCTTTTGTGTGCGTAATTTTATTCGCATCTGTAATCCTGTCTTTATGTAATAGTAGTTTTTATTCTGTGTCAAAAAAAATAATAATAATTCAAACGTTTTCTACAGGGTACTTTGGAAGAGTCTACACGTTTCCTGAATTTACTTCTTTGGGAGACGCGGAATGTTTTCTCTTCATTGATTTGGTAGTTCTTGCGTAGATGGTGGCTAACATGACTCACACCTTTTACGCATATTGTAAACGTATGTTTCATATTCATATGGATGCGTCCTGAAAGTAAGCATGACCATAAAGTGTAGTTTTCACACACTTATCACGTACTTCAATGTGGTTTGTTTGATTGTTGCCATCTTAGTTTCTTCTGCTCACGCACTGTGATCGAAAAGCGTTAGAAGAATCTTTTCCGCTTATGAAGCATTCATTGTAACGCCCCTACCCCTTTTATCCCCTCCCCCATTATTCCTTGGAGCCCATGGCAAGGCTAACCAGTAGCGTTGAGGATACTAGTAGCAGCTGCGCTCTTCCTACCTTGACTTTCACTGGAGGGTGTTGGGTTTGGTCTTTGAGTTTGACGTGGCAACGCACTGCGGATCTTGAATTATTTCTCGGCGGATTGTCAGACCAAGCTTGTGATAAAACTCATCTAGTTAGTGAACAGCCTTCGCCTAGCGATAAAGATAGAATCAAGTTTGTTTTTAGCTTAATTGCGTTTATTGTTGGTAAACTTGTTAGATAACGATGTGGGCCAATGTCCGCGGAAAGATCCTCTTGAGTATATGCTTTCACGAGTCTATAATTAACTGACGAACTATTTTAAAGTTAAAAGTATTCAAGTGGTCTAACTGTTTCTATGTTTTCATAGAACACAAATTTAGGTTTTGACCAACTCCATGACCTCCCTCACCTGCGGTCATTGAGAGTTAAGTCTCTATCTCAGATATTTCTGTAGTCCAGAGATCTTAATGAGCTCGACGATGTAAGTGGACATAACGGTGGACATCAGGTAGGAGCTGTAAAACACGAGCATTTGATCTGAAACTAACTTATTCATTTATTTGAAACTTGCAGATTTTAAATACGACGCTGTAAACAAAAATATAGACATACACGTTTAGCTATTTATTAATAGTTCGTACTACTAGAAAAAGTAATTTAAAAATGGTTAATTTTTTTCGTGCAAAATTCTGTCTGGTGTCGTCTCACAAATTATCCGTAGCCATGATATTGAAAAATATTTGAAATTTTGGTCGGTTATATTTACAGTAGTAAAATTCATCGTATGTTATGTTAACTTATTTACTACAACAGTCTCATTTTGACATTTAGAGATGTAATAAATGAACTTGAATTCTCTGTTAGACCAGCTGTTCTTTAGAAGACTTTTGTAGTGATGAGAAAGCCATTAACCTTTTATCAGTTTATTGCACCCCCCCCTCTCCACATTGGTAGACTACGTGACGCTTGGTAGCACTTTTTGAATAACAAGTATGATTGTAGACTTTCAAGAGATTAGACAAAAATGTTAGCGATATGTTTCTGTAAGCGAAGCCTACTTTATGTATACTATATTTTTCAACGGAACTAGTGAGCACAAATTATTTTTGCTTTACAAACTACGTGCCGATATTAAATACAATGTGCAATTATTTTTAGCTTCTAAGTCTAAATATTTATAATTCCATCCATCGATTTTGTATATGAAGCACATTTTCTTACATTGCGTTTTATATTTCAAGTGAATAAGCCTAAACAAATATAAGGTGCAAATAAAGTTAAACATAATTTTAACGTTTTTGTTTCTTTCTTTTGATATCCAAGAATGTTAATATTCACAGAAAAAAACTATTTACCTAATTTCTGTTTATATGATATGGTTTTAGAATATATTTGAGCATCTTATATTCAACAACTATAAAAAATAAAGTTACAACCGACACCTGAAAAATTGAAATGTTTGAAACCTATTCCAATTTCAATGTTCAAATAAGCACACGCACTATCGTCTTAAGGTTCAAGCGTTAAATCTGACGATTTGTTTTTATAGGCTGTGTCTCACTTCATCTTTAATCGCTAAAGGTAATGGTACATTGATTTATTGTACGTTTTAAAGGATGATGCATATCAACCTGGACAAACCTAAATGTTCTTACATAATTACAGTTTCTCTTTGTGATAAAATTTATCTCATTATCAAAGGACTGCCAAAGAAAACATCATAAGTGTCCAATTTCCTGTTTTAAAAGACGCTCTAGATGTTTCCTCTAACGTTAAGAAACTTTAGAGAAAATAATTCCTAAGACACTGAAATGTAAAGTACAGGGTGCCCCAAAATGCATATACCAAAAAGAAAGTTGAATAACATTTGTGTTATTTGAGACAACAACAGAATTTAAAATAAAATATATTCTTAAAGCTTGTAAGTTTTATTTAATTTAACTAATAAACTTCCACGTGTCTTCCATCATTAGCTATAATCAATCTAATTCTGAGAACACATATTCCAACACACCTGTAGGGATGGATAAGACAGCATCACCGATACGAAGTATCAGTTCCTACATATCCCTTGGTTTGTTATAGTAGGCGCTTTTTGTCAAAAAGGTCCAAAAGTAAAAATCTAAAAGGGTGAACTCGGGAAACTCTTCAAGAGTTGTCATTTTTCTGAAAAACAGGGTCAGTTCTGAAGTCTATATAAATATCTGTTGCATGTCCATGTAACTACTTCGCAGGGTGTGGATGGATCTTCACCAAAATTGCTATGGAGGTTCATAAGATCCATGCGGGAGTACATACAAATTTTCAGTTTTGCGGTTTTCATAGGCGTTTTTACCAATACTTTTTCCCTTGATGGATCTTCACCAAATTTGGCATGAAGGTTTGTTGGGTCCATGAGAAGATACAGGCAAACTTGCGGTTTCACATTTTGTGTTTTGCAGTTTGTTTGTTTTTGTTGTTTGCGTTTTTTTACAATTATATATAAGGGAAGCAATCTTTCATGTCCTAAGATAACCTTTCATTAATCGTGTATTTATATAACTTCCGTCTAGGGGACGGCCACTCCAGCTAGTACGCAATAAACACATTCGTACATAATAATAATAAATAATATCAATAATAATTCACTTAACTAAAACTTACAAGCCTTTAGGAGATGTTTTGAATTTTATCTCAAATAATAAGAAAGGTATACAAATTTCTTTTTGGTACATTCATTTTGGGACACCCTGTACAATGTATTTCATGCGGTAATGATGTAGATACATTCATCCAACTATGTGCATTTTTCACCTTGGTATTAGCTGTGATTCCTGACAAACATTTTACGTCTAACGTTCGTTCGTATTTATAAGATGACCCATTATGTTAAGTTTTCATACTTACTTGAATAACAACTGATGAAAGATGATGGGAAAAAAGACGTTTTTATTGAATACGTCTAGAATGTTATTAGTTGGAAAAACTTGTTTTCTTTATCAAGTATAACGGGGATTAATATGTCGTTCTGGTTACGTAATAAATATTGTGACCCATAATAAACTGCATCACCTGTCCCTGTGCTTTTAACACAACAATAACAGGTCTGTCTTCGCACAACGTGTTGACAAAAATCTTAACTGTATTAGTTACAATATAATTTGTGTCTTATCAATCAAGTTAACCTTTTCTTATTATCATATTGTACTTTATAGGCGATGCCCTGTATTTGTACAAGTATATGTATGTGAGTATATATACAAATAGTCGGTAAAAAAAGAAATCCATAAAAATAAAAAAACTAGGGCGAATGTATTTTCAAAGAGTGTTATAGTTATTGATAAGTAAATTCTAGGCCGTCTTTTAGTCTTAATTAAAGCATATTCAAGGAGACGAAATATATTAGCACTGCAGTGTTATTTTGTAATCTATTATTAAGCCTGGAAGTCTAATTAAATCGCGAACCAATGTTATCTTGTCACATTTTTAGAACAAAACACTAAACAGATTAGCACCCTGGTGCAAACAAAAATTAGTATGTCTGGTTCATACATTAGTAATAGTTGTATAAAATTCAGTGTATTTCGCCACGTTATTATTGTAAATTATTAAATCGGATTTCTATAAATGATGCAAAACTAATTTTTTTGCAGTTTATTTTCAACGCAGCTAGTTCACACATTGGTATTCACACAAACTGACAAACATTGGGACCAACTGATTTTCATATGGGTTGGGGAGTTCACATGTTATCTATCCACTTTATCGTACAGAGCTTATGTCTAAAATCAGATTATTATAGTTTTTTGTAATACATTATAATTTACAGATATTACTCGTATATGGTATTATTTTAGTATATTTCGAACTTTTTCAATTTTGTTTTTCTCTTTAACACTTGATGGTGAATAAATTGCCATGTTTTCATAAAGTTCGTTTATCTCTCTCGTTTGGTGAACTTGCGTGAAAAATTTGTTTATATATAACCCAAAATAATTGATATGATGCGACCCAAAGTATTGAAATTTGTATTTTCTTAAATTTCCTTTTTCTTATTTTACAACTTTGTGCTTAAGTTTAAAGGGAATAAAAACTATTAGGCTTTACGAATGTTTTTATTTCACTTATACCAACCAGTTTCCAGGAAGTCGATGGACTCGAGAATAATTTCCAAGCAACAATGTTAGCAGTAGATAACAGCACTCGATGGAAAAAAAAAAACAACAACTAGGAACTTGGTACGTGGGAATTTTTACCTCGGGCAGCGCGTGCTTATACTGTGAAACACGTCCAAGATTGATTGTAATTTGTCTTTTCAAGAATGTTTATGCTAAAGAAACTTTTCCACTGCGTGAACTTCATTTTACCGTGTTGTTATTTTTGGTACATTTACTTCGTCGGTTTCGTGAAACTCTAATTATTTCTCCGAATGGGGGACGAACGCCACCTGGAGGAGTCATCTGCTTTAACCACTGCTTTAATCACTATACAGTAGTCTGTTAGTGAGTCAGTCAGTAGACACTAAAATGACGTCACATAATGGACGCTTAACATTGCAATTTGTAATGTCGTGACGTCAGTAAAAAATCACGAAAGAATTATGCACTCTGTAAGCTACAACATAGACATATGAACTTCAAAAACAAGAAATAAAAATATTTGTTGCTCCTAATTTTGGTTTTACGTACAGAACACTTTCGGGGACCCTGCAGAAGTACATTTAGTTTTATATATATTTTATGTCTTACGTTTACATGTTCAGTCATATGCCTTTCAGAACCAAAGCAGCACAAAAACGTAGACTTGAATGTGGCGTAATATTTTATTTTTATTGGAATTTTTAGTTATACTTTTATTGAATAAGCTTAACGGTCCCCGGTGATTCATGGGTAAGCTTGAGGGCTAAGAAGGTTAAAATTCGGGGCTCGATCTTTGAGGTAGGATCAGCGCATAGAGTACGTTGTGCAGCTTTGCGCTTAAAAAAAACAAACTTAGTTCCATGAAAATTCAGTTGAACATTGAAATCCGTTTAGTTGCACCTTTATAATCGTTGTTTATATTTTGTATCTCAGTCTCCTTCAGTGCGGACACTTATGAATAATTATAGAATTTACCGGATTTAATGCATCATTAAGCTCTGGCCGTTTTTAAGTGTTAAGTTCCTTAGTTTGTTTTTTGACTTTCGTGCAAAGCGTATCTGTTCTATCAGTCCTTAATTTAAACGCTATAGAGGGAAGGCAACTGGTCTATACCACGCACCGCCAACTCTTGAACTACTCTAATCGAATAATGCGATTGACTGTCACATCATAACGCCTCAACGGCTGAAAGCGACGAGCATATTTGGTAAAGAAATTCGAATTCGCGACTGGCAAATTGCGAGACGAGCGCCCTAACCACCAGGTCATGCCATGCCTAGCTTCTCAGTTAAGTAATTGTGGCGTCTCTCTTGAAATCATATCGCTGTAGTTCGGTAATCAAAGAATTTCTTGTAACGAATACAATTGAAGTGTTTTAATCCATAACCTATGCGAGACGGATATTTTGACCATTCCTACTCTACCTGGGGTTTTAAATATTCTTTATGAAGTCCGTGGTGTGAGTGCAATAAAGCCTTTGGTAACAGTCAGTAACATTATTATGTAAATTTTCTCACGTAAAGAAAATACTTCACAACTTGTAAGTATACACCTGGAAAAAAGTTAAGCACCCCCGTGTTTTTTTCAAGTGATTCAGATTCGACGTTCTTGTGACTGATTATAAATTACCATTCAATCTAAACGTGTTTATCAAATGAAATTATGCATTATTAGGCACAAGAAAACAAGATTATCACCGTAAAATAACAATTTTTAATTTACATATCATGATGTTACGTCTCCGTTTGTTAATTATCTTTCCGTAACTTCGTTCC
>NW_013665724.1:537947-548039 GCF_000517525.1 Limulus polyphemus | reverse complement strand
ATTTTTTATTCGTCAATTGGTTTTTATTTTTCTGCCATTTGGTTCGGTTATTTCCTTGTACAGTCGGCGGATTTATTGTTGTTATTTTACTCTTTTCCTTCTATAAAAGCGTACTTGGCGCCATTTTTTTTTATTCCCAGGGACCATCTGGGCATACTTTGTTAAGAATTTTACACTCTCAATTCAATGATAAATGGTTTATAAGGTCTTTCTTCAAATAAAATGTACAATAAGTCAATAATACATACTATATTTGACATTTCATCTAATTTTTCAATTTTTCCTGGTTACTGTTCCCCCTCCCCCCAGTGGATCATCGGTAAATTTAAGGACTTAAACACAAAAATCCGGGGTTTGTTCTTCGCGGTGGACAGAGCGCAGATAGACTGTTATGTAGCATTGCGCCAAAAAATATGAAAAACTAATTCCTGAAAATATAAAGGTTGAGTAGGTTATTGTAAAATTTTTTGAGTTATTCAAATCAGCAAGTCACGTGGCAACCACACCCGACGTGGAACAGAATGTATCAGAGCTATCTATACTTTATTGTTTGGTGTGCATAGATCGCATTTTGGAAATGGTATGTTACAACCCTTTCAAATGTAAATATTCATACATTCAGATCATAAACATGTACTCAGACCTCGGACTTAGAATTTCCAAGATAGGAATATTACTTGTATTTAATGTCATTGGAAAACAAAATAATATGGATCAATTTGGAGTACAATGGACCATACGATAATGTTGAATTTGAAGTCTGATAGGCAACTCGGCCTGGTGATTAAGGCGTTCAACTCGCGTCCTGCGGGTCGCGGGGTTGAAGTCCATCGACATACATTCTTGCCCCTTTCAGCCGTATGGGTATTATAAATGTGAAGGTCAATCCCATTATTCGTTAGTAAGAGTTGTGGTAGATGATGTTGACTAACTGCCTTCCCTCTAATCTGTCATTTAGAATTATGGACTGCTAGCGCAGATAGTCCTCAAGTAGATAGCTATGCGCAAAATCCCTGCACCAATCACTGCAACTACGTGTATGTTAATTCAACTTGTATTACTTCTGTCATATGGTGATACACTGTTTATAAGATCTTCAGTAGATATAAATATGGTTCAAAACATGAAATATTTGTCACCTTGAAGTTTTTTTCTTTATTTACAGGCATCTTATACAACTGGGTCTGGCATGGCCTGATGGTTAGGGTCGCGGGTTCGAATCCCTGTCACCGAACTTGCTCGTCCTTTCAGCTATGGGGCGTTATAATGTGATTGTCAATCCCACTATTCATTTGTAAAAAAGTAGCCCAAGAGTTGGCGATGAGTGGTATTGACTAGCTTGTTTTCACTCTAGTCTATCACTGCTAGCGCAAATTGTCGTCAAGTAGCTTTGCGCGAAATTAAAAACAAACAAACTTAAACAATTACACCAGTTTGTCCTGTGATATTCGTTAGAGAAGCCTTTCACCTCAATAACGGGAACTTTTCAAATATTTAAATAACACACAATTCCGAACTGTCAGTTTAATCCTTATATCTCGCCTGTCATATTGGATGGTGTCTTTTCTTAATTTTTTAAAACAACACTAATAAAACAACGTTGTTATGTACTGTTAAAATGTGTAACTCCACAAGCAACCGTGACAAAAGGTAGCGTTTAATCTATAAAAATTCTTCTGTCAATGAGTATAACTAACCGACCGTAATAGCTGACTTGTTAGATACTTAATTCTTTTAGGAATATGAATAGTGGAATTGTGGTTTCGGTTTTGTTGGCTTTCAAGTTTTGGTATGATTGGTCTCAAAGCCCTCTGCTGATAAACGACCATAAATTCAAATCTTTATGTTACAGAAAAAGACAGGTGACAAAGTGTGGCGTCAGCTGTCTTGTACCACACGATTTTTTCTTGGTGCTCTGAAAAAGCTTGACATGTGTTGAAAGGCGGAACGTTTCCAATTAGCTGATAATTTCTATTTATGTAAATTTTAAGATTGTATTTTAATATAGGAAGAACAATCTGTACATAATTAATTAATTTGTATACAATCATATTATCGTGGCGGCCAACAACTTGTATATAACTAATTAATTGGTATAAAGATATGTTATCATAGCCAACAGTTTGTACCTAACTGATTAATTTATACACAAGCAGATTGTCGTGGCCCATATAATGATTTTGAAGCAAACTGGTTTTATGGTAAGTTGCCCAGAGTTTACCCATTTTTTGGTACTGCTGCGCCTTTGACGTTACGTAACTGCCTGATGTTCAGCGCAAGCAAAAAATGACATTATTTTTCTTCCTCGGTTTCACATTTTCAGTTGACAAAAAAAACACATTTCTGAAGGCCTTATTAAAGTAATTGTAAGGAACGAACTAAGGGAAGGTTGGCTACCTTGAGCTTGTCGCTGAAGGCATTAGCTGTTTGGTGAAAAATGTTGACAAGTTGTAATTTCTGTCATGAAAAAGTTTCCATCACTGAGAAATATGTAGCAATTTCATGAGATAAATATCGTCATCTTTTTCTTATTTAAAATTCACTACGGTAACTATTTTAAAGAAATACTCAAGATTGTATGCGTTACAAAAAAAAACACGCGAAATTAAAATTCTAGTAGCTGAAAAACAACGTTGTCTTCCTTATGCGTGAGATGTTTTCTTCTCTTACGAAAACTAGAAAAATATATAAATGTTCAGAAAACACGTGGACGATCGCATACACGTGATCTAATGTAGACCTTTAAAACTAATTTTTATACAACGACCAAAGCATGGGGTCTTAAAAGATTATTAATAATAATAAAACCTAAAAGCATAGTTCCCCCCCCCCCAGTGGCACAGCGGTATGTCTGCGGACTTACAACGATAGAAACCGGGTTTCGATACCCGTGGTGGGCAGAGCACAGATAGCCCTTGTGTAGCTTTGTGCATAATTAAAAACAAAGCATAGTTTTGAGAAATACAGTAACACACACCTCCACACCTCAGTTTATACAGCGTATAGTTTCTTTCAACTTTAACAAAGGTCGCTTTGCAAGATATCATAAAAGTCACATTTGATATATCAAGCATTTTTACTTATATTAAAAGTGTTATTATTATTTTTTTGTTTCCGTGAGCACCGCCCCCTCTCTCTCCCCAGTGGCACAGCGGA
This sequence comes from Limulus polyphemus, assembly GCF_000517525.1. Classification (NCBI taxonomy): domain Eukaryota; kingdom Metazoa; phylum Arthropoda; class Merostomata; order Xiphosura; family Limulidae; genus Limulus; species Limulus polyphemus. Next base: position 544,883 of record NW_013665724.1, on the reverse strand, counting down.
ATGTCTGCGGACTTACACAACTGGGCAGAGCACAGATAGCCCATTGTGTAACTTTGTGGATAACTACAAACAAACAAACCTTGTTTTTGTGTTATGTATTTTTATATTAAATTTCGCTTATCATTTTAGCTTTCTTAGCATGAGAAGAGTAGACAAGGTCATCATAAACGTTTTTCGCACAGCATTCTTTCTTAACTTTACGCTTTAATTAAACATTAAAAATTTCTCGTAATTCGAAGGAAAAAATGTTTTTCGTATATGATAGGGATTTCTTTTATTCTTAAAGCCTTTTCGAGTGTAGGTAATATGAATAAATTCACCTTTTCCCACCTCGAAATATTTGCCTTTTTTTGGTGATTCTTCCTGGCGACTTCACGAATTTTATTACCAGTCGGGCAAACCGCGGTCAAGTGGTTAGCGTGCCCATATTGTGAATTCAAGGATTTGTGGTTCGCAGCCGTTGTTATGGAAACACACTTTGCACTCTTGGGTCGTGGGTGTGTTATGAGAGTGATGGTCAAATCCTTCGATGTGTTCAAACAAGAGCAGCCCAAGGTTTTTACGGCTTGTAGTGTTGTCTTTCTACATTTCCTGTATGCTGTCAGATTAAAATCAGAAAAGGATATTCGCATATTGCTCTTGTGTAGCATTGCGCGAAATTCTGAAACATACAAACTATAATTAGTCATGCTTATGATTACTTCTTATCAAAAATGTTTCATCTACCCAGATCCGGTGACTTGACCTAAAATCTCTACTCTAACCAGTCCCCAATGGCTTGATTTAGAGATAATTTGCGTGTTTTGATAACGCTTGACGACCTCGTGCCTTCTTTCGAAATATGTCGTCTAATACTTTTCGTTGGATGTTAATAGAATAATCTGCTGACTGGAGAATGTTGTTAGATGGGTTTGATTTTCTGATATTCAGTAACATCCCCAGACTTCCAAAGAAAACATAAATTTGAACATAACAATTTTCCTCGCGGATCTCAAAATCTTCAAGTTTTTATTTTTTAGGTATGTCTACAATCTTAATAGCGCCATAAAATACGCAGGATAACGGAATGTTAGATCTCTAAACTTCAGTTGTTGTTGTTTGGATACTATTCTTCCTCTTATGTTAAAATGATTAGGTCGTGAGATGATGTTACACTGAAATGACTTCAATTTGGAGAGAGGCCAAAAGCCCATCTCCTTTGAGATGGAAACTGTAGTTGTTGCTTATTTGGGAGTGGAAACGATGATTAAGTAATCTTCAAGAATGTGGGACACTCAAAGGTCTTGCATGGATAGTAGTTAACATTATAACCAACTTTCACCTGTTTTCTGAACTCCTTGATCTTAACAACGTGGTGGCATCGTGCACAAACTTACCTCCTATTCGCTCGTAAACATGAAGTGGTAATTAACGAGTGTTGGAAGTTACTTTAACCGCACATTCCAGTAGTGCCTTTCACACGCTTGCCTTCTAGCTAGAACGTAAGACGTTTTATTTGAGAATGTCGATCTCAAATAATATTGTTGGATCTTGTTTATTTTACTTTATATTATTGTTTATAACTGATAATGATTGTTTCAGTGAATATGAATAATCATTCTAAAGATCATTGTTGGATCTTGCTTATTTTACTTTGTATCATTGTTTATAACTAATAATGATTATATCAGTGAATATGAATAATCATTCTAAAGATCATTGTTGGATCTTGCTTATTTTACTTTGTATCATTATTTATAACTAATAATGATTATATCAGTGAATATGAATAATCATTCTATAGATCATTGTTAGGAATCTTGTTTATTTTGCTTTGTATTATTGCTTATAACTTATGATGACTGTCTCAATGAATGCGAATAATCATATCTAAATATCAAAAGTAAAAAAAAAAAAATATTACTCAGATTCAAAGAACAAAAGCGTATCTTGTGAACGACGAGAGTTTACGCCCGATACCTGGAAATTAGGATTGTGTTTACTCCAGGAAATTTAAGAAATTGCAACAAAAGAAGTTCAAAGTAAAATTGGAAATACAAAGTACAGAATTAAGTAGTTAGGTCAAAGCATTACAAACAGTTTACGATAGAAGATGTTTAATTGTAGATATTGGCCTAAAATCGCCTAGTGATATTTTTAATAACGTAACCCAATTATCTTATCATAATGGAGCTTGCGATGTATACGTCCAAAACTCGGATCTCGGAAATTACCGCACCGATCATCACCAATCATAACTGGGTAATGTTTTTATAACTAGGCAGTATTTTTATAGCTGAGCGATAAAAAAAAAAAGAATTGAAATTTCCACAAAAAAAAGTAAGTTTTAGATTTAACCAATAAAAATTACAAATAAAAAGGAGTAAGTTTCAGCTTTAACGAAATTAAAGTTAGTTTTTGACTAAGGGGTCAACCCTATGTCCTGTTGAAATTTCTTGTATCTACACCCTTATCAAAATTAAAGTTAATTTTTGACTAAGAGGTCAACCTTGTGTCATGTTGAAATTCCTTGTATCTACACCCTTATCAAAATTGAAGTTTGTATTTGACTAAGAGATCAACATTGTGTCATGTTGAAATTTCTTGTATCTACACTTATCGAAATTTATTGTACTTGGTCTCAGACTAAGAGTTTGTTTGTTTGTTTTGAATTTCGCGCAAAGCTGCACGAGGGCTATCTGCGCTAGCCGTCCCTAATTTAGCAGTGAAAGACTAGAAGGAAGGCAGCTAGTCATCACCACCCACCGCCAATTCTTGAGCTACTCTTTTACCAACGAATAGTAGGATTGACCATTACATTATAACGCCCCCACGGCTGAAAGGGCGAGCACGTTTGGTGGGACGGGGATTCGAACCCGTAAACCTCAAATTGCGAGTCGAGCGCCCTAACCACGTGGCCATGCCAGATCACTGAATAAGAGGTCAGCCCCTTGCCTTTTCGAAAATGTTCCCGATGGATTTCAACTTTTTGTGGTCAGTTTACTGTTGGTTTTCATTCCGAGATGTGGTTATATATATATATTTCTTTTCCTCGTGGCTTCGGTTTTTCATCAAGGTCTACTGACTGATAGACTCTTTTTTTAAGTTATCATTAATATTCATTAAGATATTTTATTTGTGATGAACAGACGGGAATGAATAATAACAATCTCAGAATATATATTGCATTTGGCTATATTAATAATAAATAAGGTTTTACGTTTCACCTCAACCTGCGGGGCTGCGAAATCACTACCTTCTTGTAATAGGTTTATATATCACATAAGACAGTTTAGAAAGAAAAATGTAGTCTCGTGTGTTAGAAACAGTAATTACTTTATGTCTTCGAGTATTCATATATTCAGATGTATTTTTTACCGAGCCCTTAAATTTGAGAACGCTAGCACTTAACAAACAATACATTAAAACTTTTCCAGTCTTTACCTGTTTTTAACAATGATATAATGACCTTTTCTCTCTCTCCAATTTTCTTGAGCGTAATTTTGGCTGCATTACTTTGCAAACTGTGATTACGGGAACGATTTCAGTGATGACTACAGTGAGATCTTTAAAGGTTTAATTATTACAGGCCTATAATTTTGCGGCAACACTCCTGACACCGACCAATAACTTAGTTGTCCCCGTACACGCGCACATACACTTTAAAGACTAACAAAAAAACTGTGTAATAAATCAACAGTCCATTTTACGAAGATGATAGCGTTAACATTTCACTGAATACATTTTATGAGTACTGGCGCTCTTCTTAATAAATGTTTTATTATAATGTTTGTCTTACTTTAAGTTCATTGTTACTAAACCTTCAGAGGGCAGATAATGTAGAATTTCCCCCAACTGACGTTTAGGTGTAATTAGGATGGTGACATTGCTGTTTATTTGGTAAAATAATGGTTGTTTTGCAAATATAAGGTACATTTATTTTGGTATTCAAATAAATAAGCAGTCCAGTGAAAGAAAGATAATTATGACCAGTCAGTCTACAGATCGACTAGTAACTTGGGTATCAATTTATACCAGATTTTTATTGTTCTTTCTTTACGTCATCCAATCTTTTGTTTTAAATGGATGGCATCGGTCAAGGTGACTTATCCACGAATAAAAGGTTCAGTTGTAGAAAGAAGCTGTGGCAAGTCAATAATTCATATATCGATTTGTAATTCGGGTTTGGAAATGATCGTGCTTTAATTGAATGGTATTGATCAAGATATTACCTTTTCTACTTTAACTTTCAATACCATATTATCAACTAATTTAATTACTGAACATCTGAAGATCATTCTGTAAGCCAAGCTGTTTTCTAATCTTTTTTGCATCCTTATTTAAAGACACGATAAAAGTAAGTGTAGATAAATATATTGAAAAAGTTTTTACATATGTTTTTCTAACTCCAACAAAAGTGGTTTCGGTTAACCTATGATTCCGTACATAAACGGGTAATATATAATTTACAAACATATTCCGCTGAATCTATCTGCTTGTGACATTGTAATAAATAGCATGGTGTAAATATCTGTACATCTCACGGTTTAGGCCATATCGGGCAAGCCAGCTAGGCCTATTATCCAAGAATGCAATCCCACCTGTGAGCTGTAGAATTTTCCGTCTGTACATTTTTCACTTAACCAGTTATGATATTTAAAACGAACTCGTGCTTGCTTATATGCATTATACAATAACATAGACACGTGTTTTTTGTGTTTGTTTTTTTCACAGTGTATTATCTGAAAATTAGGTTAAATGGCTCATTTAAGAAATATACATAAAACACTCAAATGTACAGATTCGGTCGTTAGAAATTCTTTCTTCTGTTAACATGCATTCATTTCGCATGAATACAAATAGGAGGGAGCTATGAATTCAACTATATTTGCTTTTCTCCGTATATTGAAGTATAATACCACATAGCATTATTACTTGCATTTCAAAATAATAGCTTGAATTTTCTTGTTTAAAAATTCGTTCTTGGGTTATGAAATGCTGGGAATAGTAGGAAAACTTAATTTATGGTTTCATTTTATTATTATTGTTTTAAAACCTAAGTTACCTTCTTATTCTCTCTCACCCTCTCCTCTGCGGCAGAATCCATTGATCCATTGTGAGATGTGATAGGACGTGACATAGTTTGTGTGTTAAATTTTGCGCAAAGCTAATCTTGGACTATTTGAGCTAACCATCCCTAATTTTGAAGTGATACACTAGACAGCGGTTCTCGAACTGTGGGTCACAGCATCAGCCGATGGGGTCGCGAGAAGATGCTAGAAAAAACCCCGAACTTGCAGGCAAACCTGTGTATGCTAATAATAAAGCTAGAAGCCCATCCAACAGATATCCACCAATCATGTAGCTGTTCTGTAACCCGTGCTACATATATTAATAAGTGATATATAGATATAGCAAAAATATAATATTTGCATGTAAAACAAGTAATGACAATGCATAATTATTTTTTGAATGCTTCGAAGAAACATATACTATTCTACTAAGTGATATCTCACATAAAAAAATAGCTATAAAAAGGCAAAATGAACAAAATATCATGAGGCATTAAACTAAATTGGTGAAAAAAAATCATAGAAGCGAACCGTGGGTCACGAATAGACCAATATTGTTGTACAGTTACTGAGTGCTTGATAAATACGGCTGACACCTACATACTACATAAAACTGAGAGTCACAAATAGACCAATATTGTAGCACAGTTACTGAGTGCCTGAAATACACGGCTGACACCTGCATACCACACAAAACTGGTTCACAAGAAGATTAATATTGTAGTATAATTATTGAATGTCTGATAAACGCACGTGAAACCTGTATACCACATAAAACTATGGGTCATAAATAGACCGATATTGTAGCACAGTTACTGAGTGCCTGAAATACACGGCTGAAACCTGTATACCACATAAAACTATGGGTCATAAATAGACCGATATTGTAGTCAGTTACTGAATGCTTGATAAATACACAACTTAGCCCACCAAACGTGGAAACCTCATAAACAATTACTCAAAATAGAGATACGAAGAAACCTATGAAAACTTTACATGAACACAAGAAGTCCGGATTACAGAACGAAGATCAATACACTAAGAAATCAAATAAGAAACGAAATTAAAAAACTAAACTATGAAATCTGAGATATTTATTGCGCACAACTAATAACGTAACGGATTCGAGAGACTATTGGACCCACCTCAAAAAATACACCCAAGATTGTCAAACGCACAGAAACTTCCAACTTTGAAGCATAACGCTAAACTACCTTACACAAATCCAAAGAAGGCACTGGCTTTCAAAAAAAAAAAAACTTTAGAAAACATTTAAGACACCGGATGATCATAAAATTGACAATAACTTCTAAAATAACGTAAATAACTACATCGAAAATAATGAACATTTATATATATCGGTATTCACAGGAGGAAACAATCACAGAAAGTAACAAACGAGACAAGAATGACATGGATTCATAATAATTAATATAACCTATCACTTTGCCAGAAGTACAGACAACAATAAAACACATCAACAATAAATCACAAGGAGAGGACAGAATACAAAGGGTATTACTCAAAAACGGGTCTGAGAAATTGTATAAACACACCACAGCTCTATTCAACCTATCACAGCAATCAGGCTATATAGAAGCCGCTTGTAAGCATACAAATATTATGTCCCCAAAGAAAGGAAAATCTGAGAATAATTCAAACAATTACCGACCAGCTGTCTAGGGAAAGTGCTAGAGAAAATTATAAGAAGAAAACTTTTAGCATATCTCAAAACAACATCAAAATTACCAGAGATTCAAAACGAACAGATCACCTAATACGCCTTACTGAAGCAACAATAGACAGCTTCAACAAAACAACATCAAAATTACCAGAGATTCAAAACGAACAGATCACCTAATACGCCTTACTGAAGCAACAATAG